>NC_134400.1:193642914-193704597 GCF_050003625.1 Haematobia irritans | reverse complement strand
ATTTCATTTTTACCCATTTTCCCTGTCTGATGGTTATGATGGATAACATTAAAAAAAAAACTATATTTTTATTTTTTTTTTTAGATTGCTCTCGTCTCTACCCTTTTCGCTGTTGCCTCTGCTGGTTATCTTGGTCATGGCGTGGCTTTAACAGCTCCCGCCTACACGGCATCCTATCACGGGGTTGCAGCACCAGTTATTAAATCATATGCTGCACCCGTTGTTCATGCTGCTCCCGTGGTAGCTGCTGCTCCAATCATTAAATCCTATGCAGTAGCTGCTCCTGTTTACAAAGCATATGCCGCACCAGTGGCTACCTCTTATGCTAACACCTATAAGGTATCGACAAAAGCTATTCCAGTAGTACATGCTGCTCCCGCCGTTGTAGCGGCCCCCATCTATAAAACCTATGCTGCCCCTGCTGTTGTAGCTGCACCCGCTTATGGTTATGGTCTGCATCATGGAGTTGCTAGTTATGGTCATTCCCTCTATCATCACTGAAAAGGATAATGAAATATGGGATTATATATGATTTTGCTTTTAATTCTTAGAGGACTTTTCTTATGTGTATGCTATTATATTTTTGTTTAATGAATATTTTTGCGTTTTGAACAGTAATTTAGTTTCGGAAAAACAAAACTATTGTCATGACCTATTTTCTGTTATTTTATTATAACAATTTGAAATTCAAATTTTTGTTTATTAATTTGCAACTAATTTCAAGTTCATTGCATAGAGGAGAGTATATTATGGAGAAAATTTAAAATAAGTCATTGAGTCTGAGAAAATAACGGCTACACCCAGAGCAGAAAGAGAAATAAAGATCAAAGAGAGGGAGAGTATATAAAATGAGCCTTAATTGAACAATAAAAAAATCTTTTTTTTTAATTTATGTTAATTATTTTTAAGCTAAATTAAAAGCGAAACAATACTAATGAGTTGCAATGTTTGTTTCATTTCTTGACAATAAAGAAAAACAAAACTTTTATACTGAAAACTTTAATTTTTTTATTTATGATTCAGCTTATTTTTAAGAGATTTTATGCACCTATGAAGACTAGATCAGATTCTGAATTTATAAGAACCATTTTTTGTTTGAGTTTTAGAGGAATCATAAACATCTCTTGTAAGTGTGCCAGACAATGATGAAATAATGCCTTGATTTGAAATCTAAAATCTTTAAATTTTCATCCCAATTATTTAAATGAAAATTTTGCATTCAGTTTCAAGCAATATTCATGATCAGTGCGCATTCTATACCCTCAATAAGTGAAATCGGTCTATATGGAGGCCTTACCAAATGGACCGATAAAACTAAATCATATACACTTTGTTAAGGGTCTAAAATGCCAAGATATTTTCAATTTGTGGCAAATCGGATAAAAACTACAATTTCTAGAAACCCTAGGAATTAAATCGGGAGTTCGGTGTAATGGGAGCTATACCAAAGATGGAAGGATACATACAGTTTTCAGCACATTTAATTGTAGTTCTAGAATCTAGACCCCAAATCGGAGGGCCGGTTTATAAGGGGGCTATATCAAAAACTGTACCGATACTCAATATATTCGGCACACCCTTTTATGGTCCTAGAATACCTCTAGATTTCCAATTGCAGGCAAATTGGGTAAAAACTACGAATTCTAGAAGCCCAAGAAGTAAAATCGGGAGATCGGCCTATATGGGGGCTATATCAAAACATGGACCGATAATCACTATTTTCGGCGCATCTCTTTATTTTCCTAGAATACCTCTAGATTTCCAATTGCAGGCAAATTGGGTAAAAACTACGGATTCTAGAAGCTCAAGAAGAGAAATCGGGAGATCGGTCTTTATGGGGGCTATATCAAAACATGGACCGATAACCACCATTCTCGGCACATCTCTTTATTTTCCTAGAATACCTCTAGATTTTCAATTTCAGGCAAATTGGATAAAAACTACGGATTCTAGAAGCCCACGAAATAAAATCGGGGGATCGGTCTATGTGGGGGCTATACCAAAACATGGACCGATACTCACCATTTTTGGCACACCTGTTTATTTTCCCAGAATACCTCTAGATTTATAATTTCAGGAAAATTGGGTAAAAACTACGGATTCTAGAAGCCCAAGAAATACAATAGGGAGATCGATCTATATGGGGGCTATATCAAAACTTCGACCGATATAGCCCATCTTCGAACTTGACCTGCCTGCAAAAAAAAGACGAATCTAAATATGCCAAATTTCAGGACGATAGCGCCATTATTGAAAGCTGTAGCGTGATTACAACAGACAGACAGACGGACATGCTTATATCGTCTTAGAATTTCTCCCTCATCAAGAATATATACAGTGAGTCACAGTGAAAATGGCCCACCCACACAAATTTAATTGTTAGAATGAAAACCTCATTTTCTTGCAAATATATATTTCAATTTCTTTTATTTTCTTAAAATATAGATAAATACAAACTAAATATAATATTAGAAAGACCTTAAAATTCTATCAATTCATAAAACAAAAATGTTTTTAAGGGAAACAAAAAAACTCACGCCACAGTGAAAATGACCCAAAATGTTTAACTAAATATTTTAATTCAATAAATTATATATAAAATTTTGTGGAAAATCCTTTTTGTTTAATGACTGATTTTAAGCGTCATGGCATGGATTCTACCAATTTTGTTGTGTAAGAAGGGTTTTTGCCATTTCTTTTTTTATACCCTTCACCACTACTGTGGTACAGGGTATAATAAGTTTGTGCATTTGTATGTAATTATACCCTTCACCACTACTGTGGTACAGGGTATAATAAGTTTGTGCATTTGTATGTAACGCCAAGAAGGAAAAGTCTGAGACCCATCGTTTAGTATACCGATCGTCTTAGAATTAAATTCTGAGTCGATTTAGCGATGTCCGTCTGTCTGTCTGTCTGTCTGTCTGTCTGTCTGTCTGTCTGTCTGTCCGTCTGTCTGTCTGTCTGTTGATGTATTTTTGTGTGCAAAGTACAGCTCGCAGTTTTAGTCCGATTGTCCTAAAATTTGGTATAGGGTCCTGTTTCGGCTCAAAGACGATCCCTATTGATTTTGGAAAAAATCGGTTCAGATTTAGATATAGCTGCCATATATATTTTTCACCGATCTGGTCATAATTGGCGTGTATATCAACCGATCTTCCTCAAATTCCGTACATCCGAATATTTTATGAGTCTCGAAAAACTTGCAAAATATCAGCAAAATCGGTTCAGATTTAGATATATCTCCCATATATAGCTTTCGCCCGATTTACACTCATATGACCACAGAGGCCAATTTTTAACTCCGATTTAGTTGAAATTTTGCACAGGGAGTAGAATTAGCATTGAAACTATGCGTGCCAAATTTGGTTGAAATCGGTTCAGATTTGGATATATGTCCCATATATAGCTTTCGCCCGATTTACACTCATTTGCCCACAGAGGCCAATTTTTTGCTCCGATTTAGTTGAAATTTTGCATAGGGAGTAGAATTAGCGTTGTACCTATGCGTGCCAAATTTGCTTGAAATCGGTTCAGATTTGGATATATCTCCCATATAAAGCTTTCGCCCGATTTACACTCATATGACCACAGAGGCCAATTTTTAACTCCGATTTAGTTGAAATTTTGCACAGGGAGTAGAATTAGCATTGTAGCTATGCGTGCCAAATTTGGTTGAAATCTGTTCAGATTTAGATATATCTCCCATATATAGCTTTCGCCCGATTTACACTCATATGACCACAGAGGCCAATGTTTTGCTCCGATTTAGTTGAAATTTTGCACAGGGAGTAGAATTAGCATTGTTGCTATGCGTGTCAAATTTGGTTGAAATCGGTGCAGATTTAGATATATCTCCCATATATAGCTTTCGCCCGATTTACACTCATATGGCCACAGAGGCCAATTTTTAACTCCGATTTAGTTGAAATTTTGCACAGAGAGTAGAATTAGCATTGTTGCTATGCGTGCCAAATTTGGTTGAAATCGGTTCAGATTTAGATATAGCTCCCATATATATGTTTTTCTGATTTCGACAAAAATGGTCAAAATACCAACAATTTCCTTGTAAAATCGCCACTGCTTAGTCGCAAAGTTGTAAAAATGACTCTAATTTTCCTAAACTTCTAATACATATATATCGCGCGATAAATCATAAATAAACTTTTGCAAAGTTTCCTTAATTTTTTACCCATATTTTTTACTAACATTGTGTTCCACCCTAGTGCATTAGCCGACTTAAATTTTGAGTCTATAGATTTTGTAGAAATCTATCAAATTCTTCCAGATCGAGTGATATTTAAATGTATGTATTTGTGACAAACCTTTATATATAGCCCCAAACACATTTGACGGATGTGATATGGTATCGAAAATTTAGATCTACAAAGTGGTGCAGGGTATAATATAGTCGGCCCCGCCCGACTTTAGACTTTCCTTACTGGTTTTTTACTAACATTGTGTTCCACCCTAGTGCATTAGCCGACTTAAATTTTGAGTCTATAGATTTTGTAGAAGTCTATCAAATTCTTCCAGATCGAGTGATATTTAAATGTATGTATTTGGGACAAACCTTTATATATAGCCCCCAAGACATTTGACGGATGTGATATGGTATCGAAAATTTAGATCTACAAAGTGGTGCAGGGTATAATATAGTCGGCCCCGCCCGACTTTAGACTTTCCTTACTGTTTTTTTTTTGCCATTCTTCCACTAATGCTCTCTTCAAGTCTTCCTTGCAGGATATATGATATTTACGAATTTCCACTTCAAGTTTATACCACAAATTTTCTATTATATTTAAGTCCGGAGACTGGGCTGGAATTTTTATGACACGCGGACAATTAAAGGGTGATTTGTTAAGAGCTTGATAACTTTTTTTTAAAAAAAACGCATAAAATTTGCAAAATCTCATCGGTTCTTTATTTGAAACGTTAGATTGGTCCATGACATTTACTTTTTGAAGATAATTTCATTTAAATGTTGACCGCGGCTGCGTCTTAGGTGGTCCATTCGGAAAGTCCGATTTTGGGCAACTTTTTCGAGCATTTCGGCCGGAATAGCCCGAATTTCTTCGGAAATGTTGTCTTCCAAAGCTGGAATAGTTGCTGGCTTATTTCTGTAGACTTTAGACTTGACGTAGCCCCACAAAAAATAGTCTAAAGGCGTCAAATCGCATGATCTTGGTGGCCAACTTACCGGTCCATTTCTTGAGATGAATTGTTCTCCGAAGTTTTCCCTCAAAATGGCCATAGAATCGCGAGCTGTGTGGCATGTAGCGCCATCTTGTTGAAACCACATGTCAACCAAGTTCAGTTCTTCCATTTTTGGCAACAAAAAGTTTGTTAGCATCGAACGATAGCGATCGCCATTCACCGTAACGTTGCGTCCAACAGCATCTTTGAAAAAATACGGTCCAATGATTCCACCAGCGTACAAACCACACCAAACAGTGCATTTTTCGGGATGCATGGGCAGTTCTTGAACGGCTTCTGGTTGCTCTTCGCTCCAAATGCGGCAATTTTGCTTATTTACGTAGCCATCCAACCAGAAATGAGCCTCATCGCTGAACAAAATTTGTCGATAAAAAAGCGGATTTTCTGCCAACTTTTCTAGGGCCCATTCACTGAAAATTCGACGTTGTGGCTCGTTAGTAAGTCTATTCATGATGAAATGTCAAAGCATACTGAGCATCTTTCTCTTTGACACCATGTCTGAAATCCCACGTGATCTGTCAAATACTAATGCATGAAAATCCTAACCTCAAAAGAATCACCCTTTATAAAGCAGCCACTCTTTTACAACATGAGCTGTATGTTTTCGGTCGTTGTCTGGGTAAAAATGAAATCAGCTACCAATGCCCAGCTTTTCCGCACTTTGCTTCAAATTATCTATCAAAATAGACAGATATTGCATCTTGTCCATGTTGCCTTCAATAAAAATGAGATTTCCAACACCCGCAGCAGAGCAAGAACCCAAAACCATTACATGCCCTCCGCCGTGTTTAACAGTTGGCCGTAAATATTTCATATTTCTTCTACCATCTGACCCAAACCATTACATGCCCTCCGCCGTGTTTAACAGTTGGCCGTAAATATTTCATATTTCTTCTACCATCTGACCCAAAAAGGTTGAATTTCGACTCATCTACGAACATCTTTCCAAAACGAAAATTCCTTTGCTGTATACGCATGGGCAAATAGTAATCGGTCTCTCTTATTCTTAGCACTTACGAACGGTTTCTTTCTTGCAATTCGTCCATGTAATTCTGATCTGTGGAAAACTATTATGATGGTTTCTGCATGGCAATTCACTTGGAGATGTTTGGCCACCAAATTTCGAATATTTGGAGCACTTAGTTTGGGGTTAGATCGATATTTATTTACTATCCATCGTTCATCTCTGTCAGAAAACAGTTTATTTGAACTGGATCTCGGCTTATCAATGATCCGATTTTCATCGGTATACCTTTTAATTATATTTTTAATGGTTCCACGAGGGACTTGAACCATTTCTGCAATTCGCCTTTGAATTACGCCGTTTTTAAAATGATTTATTATTAAATTTCGCATCTCAAACGAAGTGTGAGGTCCCATTTTTCGATTGTTTTATCTTTTTTTTAAAGAAAATTTTAATCGACCACTTTGTTGCGTGTTTGCTCTTTTAATATTCTAAGAACATTGTAATGTAACAGGTAAAAGCAAATGTGATGAAATGCTGGAAGAAACCCGTTATATTTTAGCCATTTCATTTGGTGGGCCATTTTCACTGTGGCATGGTATTTCTGACATTTCTCTTAAATGTCTGATTCCAATAATTTATAGCTGAAACCTGAACTTTATACTCACCAAATATTATTATTAATTAGATTTACCTAGGAGAAAACTAAAATTTGGATTTCTGATTGGCCAAATATGAGATAAAATTTCAAAATATTTACATTTACTCTTGTGGGCCATTTTCACTGTGACTCACTGTATATACTTTATATAGTCGGAAATCGATATTTCGATGTGTTACAAACGGAACGACAAACTTATTATACCCCCGTCACCATTCTATGGTGATGGGTATAAAAATCAACTAAATTAAAAAAAAAACGTAGTTCTAAATTTATTATCAAATTTTTTTAGTTACTATGAAAAACATGTTTTTTTATACGAAAGAAACATTTTCGTTTAAATTTATGGAAAATTTTGTCAACATTTCATTTCTTTAGAAAATTTTGTCAAAATTCTGTTTTTATAGAAAATTTTATCAAAATATTATTTCTGTAGAAAAGAGTGTCATAATTTTTTCTTTGTATAACAAATTTTGTAAAAATTTTATTCCTATAGAAAAAATTTACAAAATTTTATTACCAAAAAAAATTTTTTTAATTTTATTTCTATAGAAAACATTCTAAAAATTTTATTTCTATAGAAATTTTTGCAAAGATTTGATTTCCACAGAAAATTTTGTCAACATTTTATTTAATTAGAAAGTTTTGGTTAACCTTTCGTTTCTATAGAAAAGTTTGTCAAAATGTTACTCCTATAGAAAAAATTGTCAAAATTTTATTTTTATAGAAAATTTTGTAAAATTTTATTTTTATGGAAATTTTTGTCAAAATTTTATTTCTTTAGAAAATTTTCTCAAAAATTTATTTCTACAGAAAGTTTTGTCAACATTTTATTTCCATAGAAGACTTTGTCAAAATGTTATTTCTATAGAAGACTCTGTCAAATTTTATTTCTAAAATTTTGTCAACATTTTATTCCATAGGAAAGTTTTTGGCATTCAGTTTCATTTCTATAGAAAGTTTTTGTCAACATTTTATTTCTATAGAAAATGTTGTCAAAAATTATGAAATTATGAAACTGTTACTCATATAGAAATAATTGTAAAAATTTTATTTCTATAGAAACTTTTGCCAAAATTTTTTTCTATGGAAAATTTGGTCAAAATTTTATTTCTATAGAAAATTTTGTCAAAATTTTATTACTATAGAAAATTTTGCCAAAATTGTATTTCTACAGAAAATTTTGTCAAAATGTTATTTCTACAGATAATTTTGTCAAAAATGTATTTCTACAGAAAATTTTGTCAAAATTTTATTTCTACAGAAAATTTTGTCAAAATTTTATTTCTACAGAAAATTTTGTCAAAATTTTATTTCTACAGAAAACTCTGTCAAATTTTATTTCTATGGATAATTTTGTCAACATTTACTTTCACAAGAAAATTTTGGTCGATATTTCATTTCTATAGAAAATTGTGTCTATACAAAATATTTCTAAATTTTATTTCTATAGAAAATTTTGTCAAAATTTTATTACTGCAGAAAGTTTTGTCAAAATTTATTTCTAAAGAAATTTTTCTCAAAATTTTATTTCTATGGTAAATTTTGTAAAAATTGTATTTCTATAGAAAATGTCGAAATTTTATTTCTATGGAAAATGCTGTCAAAACTTTATTTCTATAGAAAAAATTTTCAAACTTTTATTTCTGTAGAACAAACTTTTAAAATTTTTCCAAATGTAATTTCCACAGAAAATTTTCTAAAAATTTTATTTCTGTAGAAAACGTTATCAAATTTTTTTTCTATGGAAAATTGTGTTAAAATTTTATTACTATAGAAAATTTTGTCAAAAATTTTTTTTTCTATAGAAAAAATTTAAAAAATTTTTATTTCTATAGAAAATGTTGAAAAAAATTTAGTGTTTTAGAAAATGTCAAAATTTTATTTCTACAGAAGAAATTGTCAAAATTTTATTGCTGTGGAAAATGTTGTCAAAATTTTATTTCTATAGAAAATGTCGAAATTTTATTTCTGTGGAAAATGTTGTCAAAACTTTATTTCTATAAACAAAATTTTAAAATTTTTATTTCTATAGAAAAAATTGTTAAATTTCTTAGAAAATGTCAAAATTTTATTTCTACAGAAGAAATTTTCAAAATTTTATTGCTGTGGAAAATGTTGTCAAAATTTTATTTCTATAGAAAATGTCGAAATTTTATTTCTGTGGAAAATGTTGTCAAAACTTTATTTCTATAGAAAAAATTGTTAAATTTCTTAGAAAATTTCTATAGAAAAAATTGTCAAATTTTTATTTTTGTAGAAAAAAATTTTCCAAATTTAATTTCAAGGGAAAATTTTTTAAAAATTTTATTTCTATAGAAAACTTTGTCAAATTTTATTTTTATACCCTGCGCAACACTGTGGAACAGGGTATTATAAGTTCGTGCATATGTTTGCAAAACCCAGAAGGAGACGAGATAGACATAGGGTGTTTTTGGCAATATTGTTCAGGGTCGGCCCCTGAGTCGATCTAGCCATGTCCGTCCGGCCGTCTGTCAAAGTCTAGGTCGCAATTTACTTCCAATCAACTTCCTAGGGTACCCTTAGATTTCAAATTTCAAGTAAATTGGATTAAAACTACGGATCATAGAAGTCCAAGAAGTAAAATCGGGAGGTCGGTTTATATGGGGACCATATCAAAACATGGGGACCATTTTCGGCACACCTCTTTATGGTCCTAAAGGGTGATTCTTTTGAGGTTAGGATTTTCATGCATTAGTATTTGACAGATCACGTGGGATTTCAGACTTGGTGTCAAAGAGAAAGATGCTCAGTATGCTTTGACATTTCATCATGAATAGACTTACTAACGAGCAACGCTTGCAAATCATTGAATTTTATTACCAAAATCAGTGGCAGAAAATCCGCTTTTTTATCGACAAATTTTGTTCAGCGATGAGGCTCATTTCTGGTTGAATGGCTACGTAAATAAGCAAAATTGCCGCATTTGGAGTGAAGAGCAACCAGAAGCCGTTCAAGAACTGCCCATGCATCCCGAAAAATGCACTGTTTGGTGTGGTTTGTACGCTGGTGGAATCATTGGACCGTATTTTTTCAAAGATGCTGTTGGACGCAACGTTACGGTGAATGGCGATCGCTATCGTTCGATGCTAACAAACTTTTTGTTGCCAAAAATGGAAGAACTGAACTTGGTTGACATGTGGTTTCAACAAGATGGCGCTACATGCCACACAGCTCGCGATTCTATGGCCATTTTGAGGGAAAACTTCGGAGAACAATTCATCTCAAGAAATGGACCGGTAAGTTGGCCACCAAGATCATGCGATTTGACGCCTTTAGACTATTTTTTGTGGGGCTACGTCAAGTCTAAAGTCTACAGAAATAAGCCAGCAACTATTCCAGCTTTGGAAGACAACATTTCCGAAGAAATTCGGGCTATTCCGGCCGAAATGCTCGAAAAAGTTGCCCAAAATTGGACTTTCCGAATGGACCACCTAAGACGCAGCCGCGGTCAACATTTAAATGAAATTATCTTCAAAAAGTAAATGTCATGGACCAATCTAACGTTTCAAATAAAGAACCGATGAGATTTTGCAAATTTTATGGGTTTTTTTTTTTTTTTTTAAAGTTATCAAGCTCTTAACAAATCACCCTTTAGAATACCTCTAGATTTCCAATTTCAGGCAAATCGGATAGAAAATACACTTTCTAGACGCCCAATAAATACAGTTGGGAAATCGGTCCATATGGGCGCTATACCAAAACATTGACCGATAAGCACCATTTTCGATACACTTTTTGATGGTCCTTAAATACCTCTAGATTTCCAATTTCAGGCAAATTGGATAAAAACTACAGTTTTTATAAGCCCAAGACCCAAAATCGGGAGGTCGGTTTATATGGGGACTATATCAAAACTTGGACCGATATAGCCATTTTCGAACTTGACCTGCCTGCAAACAAACGGCGAATCTGTGCCAAATTTCAGGACGATAGCGCCATTATTGAAGGCAGTAGCGTGATTACAACAGACAGACAGACAGCCAACCAGACAGACAGACAGACGGACAGACGGACATGCTTATATCGTCTTAGAATTTTTACCTGATCAAGAATATATATACTTTATATAGTCGGAAATCGATATTTCGATGTGTTACAAACGGAATGACAAACTTATTATACCCCCGTCACCATTCTATTGTGGTGGGTATAAAAATTATCTAAATACAAGAGCACTAGTCTTAGTGAGTGTAGATACAAGAGCACTCGTGTTAGTGAGTGCTCTTGTATTAAGATATTTTTTCCCGTTTATTTGTAATAGTTCGATATTGGACAACATTCTAATGGTAACATAAAATCACGTTTTAAAATTTCCCATGATCTGGAGTTCGTGCAGTTCTGTAAATTTAATTTGTCCACCATATTTATACAGATGACAAACCATATTAATAGTCTATATAATCAATAATCTTTATAATATCGAAGCACATTTATTCAAAAACCAAAACAAATACTTTAAATAAATCATGTATAGTATTATGAACAATAAATGTTGGATTTATTGTCATTAATCTAATTCGAATTAGTTGCTCATTTTATTTTAATGGCAAAACATCAAAAACTTCGTCTATATTACAGCTCTATGTTGCAGATTTTTATCGCTCTGCTGGATTTTCCTTATATTCGTTTTTGTAAAACATGAACTTCATGTTTTATTGCACATATTTGTTTAATTTTTCTGTTTTTTGTTTTTTTCTTCTGACTTTTTGTATTGACAATAGCGTCAACAATAACATCTGTAGTGAAAGACACCATACGTTCAACCAATTATTTGCGGTCTATTAAATGCTTGGCAAATGGCTTGGCTCATGCAGTCTGTCTGTCTGTCTGTCTGTCAGTCATTCCTTTTGTAGTTGTAGTTGGTCAGTATGGACTTTTGACGATGTTACTGTGATACCACCAGAGCTTGAAAGACCTTGTGGTTTACAGTTTGTCGCGTTATGTGTTATCATGGTAGACGATTAAATGGATGATTAAATTAAACCGCCAGGGCTTGGTCAATAATACTTTAATTGTCATATATTTACATTTAATTTGGATAATTAACTTTTGCTACTGTTTAGGAATTTGGGCTACTGTAAACTGTAAAGAGGGTAGAAAAATAAAAATTATCTTAATTTTGACGATATTTCGGTTAACAATTTAATTAATCTGGGGATTAGTTCATGAGGAAAACACACACACACATGTAAATACGACATACAGTTCGTTAGCTCCAAACAAAAAATTATTCTTCACCATAATTTCATAAACAAACATCTGGACCTGCCGAGTTGGTTGTGAAGACATGGAAAAGAAACCCAGTGTATATACACTCAAAGAAAAAATTACCGTTTCGTTAAATTAAAACTAGTAAGAAAAGTCTAAAGTCGGGCGTGGCCGACTATATTATACCCTGCACCACTTTGTAGATCAAAATTTTCGATACCATATCGCATCCGTCAAATGTGTTGGGGGCTGTATATAAAGGTTTGTCCCAAATGCATACATTTAAATATCACTCGATCTGGACAGAATTTGATAGACTTCTACAAAATCTATAGACTCAAAATTTAAGTCGGCAATACACTAGGGTGGAACACAAAATATGGGAAACATTTAAATCTGAAGCAATTTTAAGGAAACTTCGCAAAAGTTTATTTATGATCTATCGGTCGATATATATGTATTAGAAGTTTAGGAAATTTAGAGTCATTTTTACAACTTTTCGACTAAACAATGGCGATTCTACAAGGAAAATGTTGGTATTTTGTCCAGTTTTGTTGAAATCAGAAAAACATATATATGGGAGCTATATCTAAATCTGAACCGATTTCAACCAAATTTGGCACGCATAGCTATAATGCTAATTCTACTCCCTGTGCAAAATTTCAACTAAATCGGAGTTACAAATTGGCATCTGTGGTCAAATGAATGTAAATCGGGCGAAAGCTATAAATAGGAGATATATTTAAATCTGAACCGATTTCAACCAAATTTAGCACGCCTAGCTATAATGCTAATTCTACTCCCTGTGCAAAATTTCAACTAAATCGGAGTAAAAAAGGGGCCTCTGTGGGCAAATGAGTGGAAATCGGACGAAAGCTATATATGGGAGATATATCTAAATCTGAACCGATTTCAACCAAATTTGGCACGCACAGCTACAATGCTAATTATACTTCTTGTGCAAAATTTCAACTAAATCGGAGCAAAAAATTGGCCTCTGTGGTCATATGAGTGTAAATCGGGCGAAAGCTATATATGGGAGCTATATATAAATCTGAACCGATTTCAACCAAATTTGGCACGCATAGCTACAATGCTAATTCTACTCCCTGTGCAAAATTTCAACTAAATCGGAGCAAAAAATTGGCCTCTGTGGTCATATGAGTGTAAATCGGGCAAAAGCTATATATGGGAGATATATCTAAATCTGAACCGATTGCAACCAAATTTGGCACGCATAGCTACAATGCTAATTCTACTCCCTGTGCAAAATTTCAACTAAATCGGAGTAAGAAAGGGGCATCTGTGGTCAAATGAGTGCAAATCGGGTGAAAGCTATATATGGGAGCTATATCTAAATCTGAACCGATTTTAATAAAATTTAGCACACTTGACTACACTACTAATTGTACTCCTAGTGCAAAATTTTAACCAAAATGGGCTAAAACTCTGGCTTCTGGGGCCATATAAGTCTATATCGGGCGAAAGATATATATGAGAGCTATATCTTAATCTGTAATCATTCCATATTTATTTCAATAAGTAATCATTCCATATTTACTTCGTGCCCATCAAATGTACAAACGCAGACATCATGTAACTGCAAATAAAAATAAATTATACCATATATCAAAATGCAGAACAAAAACCAGGTACATTTTTTTAATTACACTTTCTTTTTATACCCACCACCATAAAATGGTGACGGGGGTATAATAAGTTTGTCATTCCGTTTGTAACGCATCGAAATATCGATTTCCGACTATATAAAGTATATATATTCTTGATCAGGGAGAAATTCTAAGACGATATAAGCATGTCCGTCTGTCCGTCTGTCTGTCTGTCTGTCTGTCTGTTGTAATCACGCTACAGTCTGCACTAATGGCACTATCGTCCCAAAATTTGGCACAGATTAGTTTTTTGTTTGCAGGCAGGCCAAGTTCGAAGATGGGCTATATCGGTCCAAGTTTTGATATAGTCCCCATTTAAACCGTCCTCCCGATTTGGGGTCTTGGGCCTATAAAAACCGTAGTTTTTACCAGATTTGCCTGAAATTGGAAATCTAAAGGTATTTTGGGACCATAAAGTGGTGTGTCGCAAATGGTCCGTATCGGTCCATGTTTTAGTATAGCCCCCATATAGACCGATCTCCCGATTTTGCTTCTTAGGCGTCTAGAAACAGTATTTTCTATCCGATTTGTCTGAAATTGAAAATCCAGTGGTATTTTAGGACCATAAGGAGGTGTGTCGAAAATCGTTCGTATCGGTCCATGTTTTGATATAGCCCCCATATAGGCCGATCTCCCGATTTTGCTTCTTGGGCGTCTAGAAACTATATTTACCATCCGATTTGCCTGAAATTGGAAATCTAGAGGTACTGTGGGACTATAAAGAGGTGTGTTGCAAATGGTCCATATCGGTCCATGTTTTGGTATAGCCCCTATATAGACCGATCTCCCGATTTTGCTTCTTACGCCTTTAGAAACAGTATTTTCTATCCGATTTGTATGAAATTGGAAATCTAAAGGTATTTTGGGACCATAAAGAGGTGTGTCGAAAATGGTCCGCATAGGTCCATGTTTAGATATAGCCCCCATATAAACCAACCTCCCGATTTGGAGTCTTGGGCCTATAAAAACCGTAGTTTTTATCCAATTTGCCTGAAATTGAAAATATAGAGGTATTTGAGGACCATAAAAAGGTGTGCCGAAAATGGTTCTCATCGGTCCATGTTTTTGTATAGCCCCCATATAGGCCGATATCCCGATTTTGCTTTTAGGGCTTCTAGAAACTATATTTACCATCCGATTTGCCTGAAATTGGAAATCTAGAGGTATTTGAAGACCATAAAAAGGTGTGCCGAAAATGGTGCTCATCGGTCCATGTTTTGATATAGCCCCCATAGAGACTGATTTCCCAATTTAGCTTCTTGGGCTTCTAGAAATTATATTTTCCATCCGATTTTCCTGAAATTGAAAATGTAGAGTTCTTTTGGGACCATAAAAAGGTGTGCCGAAAATGGTGCCCATCTGTCCATTTTTTGGTATAGACCCCATATAGACCGATCTCCCATTTTGCTTCTTGGGCTTCTATAAACTATATTTAACATCCGCTTTGCCTGAAATTCTTGAGCTACAATAAACTGTATTTATTACATGATATGCCTGAAATTCGAAATCTAGAGGGATTTTTAGACCACAAATAAGAGTGCCGAAATTGAGGTATATCGGTCCATTTTTTCGTATAACCCCCATATAGACTGATCTCTCGATTTTTACTTCTTGGGCGTCTAGAGACTATATTTTCTGGACGATTTGTTTGAAATTGAAAATCTGGAGGTATTTTAAGATCACAAATATGTGAGTAGCAAATGGTGCCTATCGGTTCATGTTTTGGTATAGCCCCCATATACACCGATCTCCCGGCTTTATTTCTTGGGCTTCTAGAATCCGTAGTTTTTATCCGATTTGCTGGAAATTAGTAATCTATAATAAAATTTTAGACAAACGAAATTTCTTTTTCTTATAAAGTGTTTTCGTTTATTCAACGATTGTCTCTAAAATTTGTGTCAAAAAAACTTTGCTTGTCTAAAATTACGTTTCTCAAAATAGAAAACACTTCTTTCAGGGTATAGCAGGCGCACTGATCATGAAAATTGCTTCAAACTGAAAGTAAAAGTTCCAGATTTTACTCATCGTATTTAAATAAATGCGGAAAAATCTACAGATTTAAGATTTTAAGTCAAGGCGTAATTTCAACAAATACACGATATGTTTATATTTTCTCTAAAACTCAAACAAAATTGGTTCTCATAAATCCAGAATCTTATCTGGCCTTCATAGGTAGAATCTTTAAAGTTTGTCTTCGGGAGCTGGCTCGTTTGGGAGAAGATTTGTCATGAAACCCCCTACAATTCTATATATTATCAAGTAACCCACTACGACGAAGAGTTTTCATAGTAAACT
This sequence comes from Haematobia irritans, assembly GCF_050003625.1. Lineage (NCBI taxonomy): Eukaryota > Metazoa > Arthropoda > Insecta > Diptera > Muscidae > Haematobia > Haematobia irritans. The sequence continues at coordinate 193,688,558 of NC_134400.1, read as the reverse complement.
ATTATACTTGATTCATGGTGGTGGGTATTTAAAATTCGGCCCGGCCGAATTTACTGCTTTATATACTTGTTTTGTATTCACATAAAACCACGTGCCATTTCTGAATAAATAAATTAACACAAAACACAATAATTCCGTATTCTCCGTCCATTCCAAGAAACAATCAACACACGACTGACGCACGAAAATGAAAATCGTGTGTACCTGCTCAATGTTTTTATAAAATTCTTGTCGCTGCAAAAAAATTAAAAAATTAAATGGTCACGAAAACAATGTACATGGTCTTTATAGCCATGTAATGGTTGTAGACATGTCTATACGTAAACTATAAAAATACTTTTTTCCCTGCAAAAATTAAAAAAAATTGAATGGTCAGGTACATGATTTTCCTGACCATATAATGGTCTCAAATTCTATCATTTAAATAATAAAACATGATTGCGGCATTTGAGAACCATTTAAATGCTTATTGCCAACATATATTTTTCTCCGCTCGAAAATTATTTTTACAAAGACAAAATACATGGTTTTCGGGGCAATTACGTACTCTAAATAAGCATTAAATGGATGCGGCAACCATGTCCAAACATGTTTTTTCTGTGCGTGAACGATATATATGGGAGCTATATCTAAATCTGAACCGATATCTATACAATTTTGCCCACTTAACTATACGACCAAGTGTTATGTTTGTGGAAAATTCCAAGCTAATCTGGGTAAAACTCTGGCTTCTGGGTCCATATAAGTGCATATCGGGCGAAAGATATATGGGAGCTATATCTAAATCTAAACCGATTTCAATACAATTTGGCACACTTGACTATTGTAGTAATTGTTCTTCTTGTGCAAAATTTTAAGCAAATTAGGGTAAAACTCTGGATTCTGGGGCAATATAAGTCTATATCGGGCGAAAGATATATATGAGAGCTATATCTCAATCTGAACCGATTTCAATCCAATTTGGCACACCTGACTATAGTACTTATTGTTCTCCTCGTGCAAAATATCAAGCAAATTTGGGTAAAACTCTGGCTTCTGGGACCATATAAGTCCATATCGGGCGAACGATTTATATGGGAGCTACATCTAAATCTGAACCGATATCTATACAATTTTGCCCACTTAACTATACGACCAAGTGTTATGTTTGTGGAAAATTTCAAGCTAATGTGGGTAAAACTCTGGCTTCTGGGGCAATATAAGTCCATATCGGATGAAATACATATATGGGAGCTATATCTAAATCTGAACCGATTTCTTCCAAAATCAATAGGGTTCTATTCTGAGCCAAAACACATACCTGTGCCAAATTTGAAGTCGATTGGACTTAAACTGCGACCTACACTTTGATCACAAAAATGTGTTCACAGACAGACGGACGGACATGGCTAGGGACCCACCCTGAGCATTATTGCCAAATGCACCATGTGTCTATCTAGCCTCCTTCAGGGTGTTGGAAACATATACACTAACTTATAATACCCTGTTCCACAGTGTGGCACGGGGTATAATGAACTAATTTTGAAGGAAATTTAACTTCTTAGAGCACCAAATATATTTTTATTCGTTTGAACGATGTGGTTTTCGTGGAAATTAGGAAAAACATTTTTCATAAAAGAGTACAATTAATAGTATTGTCAAGTGTGAGATTTAGATATAGTTCTCATATACATCTTTCGCCCGATTTAGATTCATATGAGCACGGAGGACAAAATTTCACTCCGAAAATTTTGAAGATGTGCACAAAGAGTACATTTAATATTTTAGCAATGTGTTCCAAATTTGATCGAAATCGGTTCAGATTTAAATATATCAATGAGGGCTATATGTCTAGAATACCCATATATTTTACACCAAAAATTGACAAAATTTTGTCTAGAAATAACATCGATGTTTCCATTCCAAAACCCGCTAAGTTTAAAAAAGGAATTTTACAGGAAACAAGTTCAAAGTTTTTTTAATTTCTCAACAACCGTATACGATATAAATTCACTTTTTTCGGTCTTAAAATCATATTGAATGTAAATTTTTTTTAGCATATAGGAATTCAAAATAGTGATAATGGAACATGGCTTAAAATGACTTAGACCACTTTATACCGAACAAAGTTTTTGCCCTTTTTGGTTTGTAAACTTTAAAAACTGTTGATAGAAGTGTCCAATAAATTCGAACTTTTTACAGGATGCAATTCACATCAATGCGAAGAATAAACAACGAATTCCATCAAAAAATGCTAAGTCAACCTAGCGTACTCTGGAAAGACGACACAGGTTGGCAACATTTTCTCTAAAAAAAAAAAATATTGACAAAATTTTTTATAGGAATAAAATTTTGACAAAATAGACAATAGGAATAAAATTTTGAAAATTTTTTTATAGAAATAAAATTTGGACAAAATATTTTATGGAAATAAAATTTTGACCAAATATTTTATAGGGATAACATTTTTACAACATTTTTTATAGAAATAAAATATTGACAAAATTTTCCATAGCAATAAAATTTTGCCAAAATTTTATATAGGACTAAAATCTTGACAGCAGTCTTTCTAGGAATATAATTTTGACAAAATTTTCTATAGGAATAAAATTTTGACACATTTATATAGAAAATACAATTTTGACGAAAATTCTGTAGGAATAAATTTTGAAAAAATTTCTTTATAGGAATAAAAATTTGGAATAATATTTTGACAAAGTTTTCTAGAGAAATAAATTTGGAAAAAAAATAGACAATAGGAATAAAATGTTGACAAAATTTTTTATAAAAATTAAAATTTTACAAAATTTTCCATAGGAATAAAATTTTGACAAAAATATAAAATAATAATATATAAGGAATAAAATTTTGACAAAATTTTCTCTAAGAATAAAATTTTGACAAAATTTTCTATAGGAATAAAATTTTGACAAAATTTTCTATAGGACTAAAATCTTGGAAACAGTTTTCCGAGGAATATAATTTTGACAACATTTTTCCTAGAAATATAATTTTGACAAAATTTTCTCTAAGAATAAAGTTTTGACAAAATTTTCTATAGGAATAAAATTTTGACAAATTTCTATAGAAAATACAATTTTGACGAAATTTCTGTAGGAATAAATTTTGAAAAAATTTCTTTATAGGATTAAAAATTTGGAATAATATTTTGACAAAGTTTTCTAGAGAAATACATATGGAAAAAATAGACAATAGGAATAAAATTTTGACAAAATTTTTATTTAAAAAAAAATTACAAAATTTTCCATAGGAATAAAATTTTGACAAAATTTTCTACAGGAATTGAATTTTGACAAAATTTTCTATAGGACTAAAATCTTGGAAACAATTTTCCGAGGAATATAATTTTGACAACATTTTTCCTAGGAATATAATTTTGACAAAATTTTTTCTAAGAATAAAATTTTCTATTGGAATAAAATGTTGACAAATTTCTTTAGAAAATACAATTTTGACGAAATTTCTGTAGGAATAAATTTTGAAAAAATTTCTTTATAGGATTAAAAATTTGGAATAATATTTTGACAAAGTTTTCTAGAGAAATACATTTGGAAAAAAATAGACAATAGGAATAATATTTTGACAAAATCTTTTATAAAAAATAAAATTTTATAAAATTTTCCATAGGAATAAAATTTTGACAAAATTTTCTATAGGAATAAAATTTTGACAAATTTTTCTATAGGACTAAAATCTTGGAAACAATTTTCCGAGGAATATAATTTTGACAACATTTTTCCTAGGAATATAATTTTGACAAAATTTTTTCTAAGAATAAAATTTTCTATTGGAATAAAATGTTGACAAATTTCTTTAGAAAATACAATTTTGACGAAATTTCTGTAGGAATAAATTTTGAAAAAATTTCTTTATAGGATTAAAAATTTGGAATAATATTTTGACAAAGTTTCCTAGAGAAATACATTTGGAAAAAATAGACAATAGGAATAAAATTTTGACAAAATCTTTTATAAAAAATAAAATTTTATAAAATCTTCCATAGGAATAAAATTTTGACAACATTTTCTATAGGAATAAAATTTTGACAAATTTTTCTATAGGACTAAAATCTTGGAAACAATTTTCCGAGGAATATAATTTTGACAACATTTTTCCTAGGATTATAATTTTGACAAAATTTGCTGTAAGAATTAAATTTTAACAAAATTTTCTATAGGAATAAAATTTTGACAAAATTGTCTACTTTGACAAATTTTCTATAGAAATACAGTTTTGACGAAATTTCTGTAAGAATACATTTTGAAAAAAAAAAATTCTTTATAAGAATACAAAATTGGAATAATATTTTGACAAAGGTTAAATTAGGTTAGGTGGCAGTCTGATGTATCAGGCTCACTTGGACTATTCAGTCCATTGTGATACCTCAGTGGTGAACTTCTCTCTTATCGCTGAGTGCTGCCCGATTCCATGTTAAACTCAATGACAAGGGACTTCCTTTTTATAGCCGAGGCCGAACGGCGTTCCACATTGCAGTGAAACCACTTAGAGAAGCTTTGAAACCCTCAGAAATGTCACCAGCATTACTGAGGTGGGATAATCCACCGTTGAAAAACTGCTACGACCGAACACCAAAAAGTTTTGTCAACGGTGGATTATGCCACCTCAGTAATGCTGGTGACATTTCTGAGGGTTTCAAAGCTTCTCTAAGTGGTTTCAGTGGTTGAAATAAATTGTACTTCACATTTTAAGATTTCCTCAAAGTGTTGTTGAAACCAGGAAAAGTTAATAGCATGTTGTAGTTTTCAACTGCAGTTCGCGAAATTACAACCTCCCATATAAGAAAAAATTAACTAAATTTAAAGAAGAAAAATCATTGCCTCCAAATCATTACCCTTTTAACCAACAGCAGTTCTTACTATTTTTTTGGAATCATACCAAAATTTTCTTTTGCTTTAGTTCATATTGAACTAATGTGTGCGATCATTGAACTTTATAACTACGTTTAGTTCACAAACTTTTTGAGACATGCTTAGAAACGTAAGATTTCGTTAAGCTGTGGAAAATTTCGCAAAAACTTATAATATTTAATTTCAAACAAATAATTTTTTGCAATAAAAATAAGCTAAATTTAGCGTTAGTTTAACTACGGAATTTTTGCTGTGTATCCAACCTATATAGTCAACGGTGTATGGCATTTTGAGATTCGGCACAGCCGATTTTCTAAACCTCTTGTTTACAGTTTTTTCTTTGGTTTCTTTTTTTTATAAAAGACACATGTCCAAATAATTCTAAAGCGTTAATAGACATATGTTTCTTTCGCAGTTCGTGTCAAATTACAAAAGGCCTAATTCATACCATTGTAGATTTTTCATCAATTGTCTTGTGCGTATGACTAGTGCAACAAAGAATTTAGGCGTATTTTTTATCATGAAATAATATATGCCATTGTTTGTAATAAATTAATTTCAAACCATAAGGTGAACAACATATTGCGGCAGAATAATAATGTTATTTAATCGATTTTAGCTAAAGTGTCTTTAACGGCAATTTCAAATGCAATTGCCATAGAGTTAGGCAGTAATTTTAATTAAACTCACTTGTTAAATTATGTCAGTGCAATCATATTGTCTAGAATTATGAAATAAAATCTACTAGCAAGCCAAACAAAAAACAATCCAAAATTACATAATCCAAATAAAAATTACAAAATGTTAATAAAATTGTAATTCATTGAGCAGCAGCCACCTATTTATTTTTAAAAATATTTTCCATTTATTTCTTAATTGAATTTTGAAAAAAAAAAAACAATCGAACTGCAAAAGCTCAATAAAAATGTTCACAATGCATGACGTACTATTTCTGGCATTTCCTCAAATTATAATTGTAAAATATTTTGACAACTTATCAACTTATTAAACGTTTTGATAAAATTTAATATTTCTTAATGCAGTTTTGTGTCATATGACAACCAATTGTAAACTTACTATAAAAATTATGTCTCAAGTTGTCGTTATATACTAGGCATGGTCTTAGAGATAGACAGTTGCAGATAATTTGGGCAGTAATAAATTGTATTAAAAATTTCCAAAAAAGAACAAAAATATCAACAAAATTGTAATAATAACAAGTAAGAAAAGTCTAAAGTCTGGCGGGGCCGACTATATTATACCCTACACCACTATGTATAGCAACATCTTAACACCATCAAATTTGTTAGGAGATATGTACACGTTTATACTCCCATATACAAATATTTAAATATGAACCGATCTGGACAAAATTTTTTAAACTTTCACCGACTTTGACCAAACTTGGCATAGGTAGCAAGAGTGTTGGTCGTACTCTCTGTGCAAAACTTCAAGTAAATCGGAGGGAAATTGTGACATCTGGGACCATATAAGTGCGTGTTATGCAGCTATATCTAAATCTGAACCGATTTCAACCAAATTCGGTACGCATAACATATAATGTTAATTCTAGTCCCTGTACAAAATTTCACGTAACTCGGAGTAAACCTTTGGCCTCAGAAGCCATAGGAGTGTAAATCGGGCGAAAGCTATATATGGGAGCTATACCTGAATCTGAACCGATTTGATTGATAAAGTGTGATACGGTCAAAATTTGGTCAATATAAATTTGACGTATTTCTTTCAATTTTGCATTTAAAAAACCTGAACACCCCTCATTTTGAAGGTGTGTGTGTGTGTGTAGAATGTTGCTCCAATTTTGATTTTGGAATTCACTCTTCAGTTGTCAAAATGCCGTCCAAGCAAGAAGAGCAGCGTATCAAAATTTTGCTCGCGCATCGCGAAAATCCAAGCTACTCGCACGCAAAGCTGGCAAAATCGCTAAAAGTTGCCAAATCAACCGTTACAAATGTAATTAAAGTGTTTGGGGAACGTTTGTCGACAGCCAGGAAGTCTGGATCGGGGGGAAATCGAAAACCGGAAGTCGCTGAGACGATAAAGAGAGTTGCCGTTAGTTTCAAGCGAAACCCTAACCTCTCTCTGCGAGATGCCGCAAATAAGCTGGGTGTATCGTCTACAACCGTGCATCGAGCCAAAAAACGAGCCGGACTATCGACTTACAAGAAGGTAGTGACTCCAAATCGCGATGATAAAAAAAATACGACGGCCAAACCGCGATCCCGGAGGCTGTACACGACGATGCTGACGAAGTTTGACTGCGTGGTAATGGACGACGAAACCTACGTCAAAGCCGACTGCAAGCAGCTTCCGGGATAGGAGTTTTATACGGCAAAAGGAAGGGGAAACGTAGCAGATGGAGTCGTACGCCGCCAACAACGTGCAGGTGGTTCCCAAGGACAAGAACCCTCCCAACACGCCAGAGCTCCTCCCAATAGAGAAACACTGTGCTATTGTCAAGCGGAACGTAAAGAAGACCAAAAAACTGCTAAGGACGAGCAGCAGTTCAAGGCAAACTGGCTTCCTGCGGCGAAGAAGGTGGACAAGGTGGCTGTACAAAATCTGATGGCAGGTGTCAAGCGTGAGGCCCGGTAATACGGATTTGGAAAAGCGAAAGCCTAACTGAATATTTTTCCTGAATTTTATACTAATTAAACTTGAAAAAGCAATTTAATTTGATTTTTTTAAATTTACGATTTCACCGATTCACACGCGTTTTCCCTCGACCAAATTTTGACCGTATCACCCTTTGTTCTGTAAAATTTATCAGACTGACAAAATATTCGATTATACGAAATTGGAAGCAGATCGGTTGATAAATACGTCATTTATGCTCAGATAGGTGAAAAATATATATGGCGGCTATATCTAAATCTGAACCGATTTTTTCCAAAATCAATATGGATCGTCTTTGAGCCAAAAAAGACCCTATGCCAAATTTGAGGACAATCTGACTTAAACAGCGAGGTGGACTTTGCACACAAAAATAAATCAACAAGCAGACAGACAGACGGACATCGTTAAATCGACTCAGAATTTAATTCTAAACTGATCGGTATACCAAAAGATGGGTCTATGACTACTGCGGCATTACATACAAATGCAAACTTATTATACCCTGTACCACAGAAGTGGTGATAATATAAATAGCCCAATGGAATAGAAGGTGCAACGTCTTGTAAGAAGTGTTCATAATATGATTGCCAATACAAATAATGCGTAAAGGCCTTAGATAGAGATGAGACAGTTACTTTGCTATCAATGCCAGATCAGTAGTGAGGATTTCAATAAATACCAAACAAAAAAATTTTATTTTTTTAAACGTTTCATTCCTATAGAATATTTTGTCAAAATATTATTTCAATAAAAAATTTTGTCAAACTTTTATTTGTATGGAAAATTGTGCCAAGATTTTATTTCTACAGAAAATATTGTCAAAATTTTATTTCTATAAAAAAAATTTGTCAACATTTTATTACTATAGAAAATTTTGTCAAAATTTTATTTCTTTTAAAAAAATTTTGTCAATTTTTTTTTCTATATAAAATTTTTCAAACAATTTTTATTTCTATAGAAAATTTTGTCAAAATTTTATTTCTTTAAAAAATTTTGTCAAAACTTTTATATCTATAAAAAATTTTGTCAAAATTTTATTTCCATAGAAAATTTTATTAATATTTTACGTCTATAAAAATTTTTGTCAAAATTTTATTTCTATAGAAAATCTTGTCAAAATTTTATTTCTATAAACAATTCTGTCAAGATTTTATTTCTATAGAAAATTTTTTCAAAATTTTATTTCTATAGAAAATTTTGTCAAAATTTATTTCTATAGAAAATTTTGTCAAAATTTTATTTCTATTTCTTATTTGCTTGGGCAGTAGCCAACTATAAAAAAAAACTTTTTTCGGAAGGTTCAAGTGTAGTTCACTTTGGGTTGAGTGAATAAATTCGGGTAATTTATTCTGATAATTCGTTGATAATCTTGCTGCAAGTAGAGGATGTTGATGAGGAATGTGGTAATTCCGAAACAGCTGTACATCCAACCATCTTGCAGTCTATAGGGCTTTACCCTCATAAATGTTACATATACAAAACATTTGTGTTAAAATTTTATTTCCATAGGAATTTTTCTCAAAATTGTATTTCTATAGGAATTTTTTTCAAATTTTTATTTCTATAAAACATTTTTGCAAATTTTTATTTCTATAAAACATTTTTTCAAACTTTTATTCCTATTGAAAATGCTGCCAAACTTTTTATTTCTTTGGAAAATTTTATTCCTGTAGAAAAATTTTTCAAAATAAATAAATTTGACAAACATTCTTTTCCTCTGTTGGTTAAGCTACACTTGTAGTTTAGTCAATGCATGGTTTTAGGTTGAAATCAAGAAAACGACAACAAAATTTTATTCATATTGAAAATTTTGCCAAAATCTTGTATCTATAGAATGTTTTCTTAAAATTTTATTTCTATAGAAAATGCTGTCAAAATTGTATTTCTATAGAAAATTTTGTCCAGATTTTATATCGACAAAAAATTTTCTCAAAAATTTTTTTCCTATAGAAAAATTTGTCAAAATGTTATTTCTATAAAAAATTTTGTCAATTTTTTTTTTTCTACAGAAAATTTTGTCACAATTTTATTTCTATAGAAAATTTTGTCAAAATTTTATTTCTATGGAAAATTTTGTCAAAATTTTATTTCTATAGAAAATTTAGTCAAAATTTTATTTCTATAGAAAATTTTGTCAAAATTTTATTTCTATACAAAATTTTGTCAAAATTTTATTTTTATGGAAAATGTTGTCAAAATTTTAGTTCTATCAAAAATTTTGTCAACATTTTATTTTTATAGAAAATAATGTCAAAATTTATTTCTATATAAAATTTTGTTAAAATTTTATATCTACAAAAAATTTTCTTAAATTTTGTTCTATAGAAAATTAATAAAAATATATCATCGTTTTCAATGTACTTATTATAATGGAAATTGTAATAATCTTCATCAGACATACTACTTGCTATTGTACTTAGATATGATAGATTGTACTTATTTCTATAAAAAATTTTGTCAAAATTTTATTTCCATATAAAATTTTGTCAAATTTTTTTTTCTACAGAAAATTTTGTCAAAATTTTATTTCTATAGAAAATTTTGTCAAAATTTTATTTCTATAGAAAATCTTGTCAAAATTTTATTCTATGGAAAATTTTGTCAAAATTTTATTTCTATAGAAAATTTTGTCTAAATTTTATTTCTATAGAAAATTTTGTCAAAATTTTATTTCTATAGAAAATTTTGTCAAAATTTTATTTCTATAGAAAATTTTGTCAAAATTTTATTTCTATAGAAAATTTTTATTTATATCAAAAACTTTGTCAACATTTTATTTTTATAGAAAATTTTGTCAATTATTTATTTCTATAGAAAATGGTGTCAAAATTTTATTTCTATATAAAATTTTGTTAAAATTTTATATCTACAAAAAATTTTCTTAAATTTTTTTCTATAGAAAATTAATAAAAATATATCATCGTTTTCAATGTACTTATTATAATGGAAATTGGAATAATCTTCATCAGACATACTACTTGCTATTGTACTTAGATATGATAGATTGTACTTATTTCTATAAAAAATTTTGTCAAAATTTTATTTCTATAGAAAATTTTGTCAAAATTTTATTTCTATAGAAAATTTTGTCAACATTTTTTCTATAAAAAAATTTGTCAAAATTTTATTTCCATAGAAAATTTTTTCAAAATTTTATTTCTATAGAAAATTTTGTCAAAATTTTATTTCTATAGAAAATTTTGTCAAAATTTTATTTCTATAGAAAATTTTGTCAACATTTTTTTTTCTATAGAAAATTTTGTCAACATTTTGTTTTTATAGAAAATTTTGTCAAATTTTTTTTCTATAAAAAATTTTGTCAACATTTTTTTTCTATAGAAAATTTTATTTCCATTTTCTTTCTTTATTACTTAGATATGATAGATTGTACTTATTTCTATAAAAAATTTTGTCAAAATTTTATTTCTATAGAAAATTTTGTAAAAATTTTATTTCTATTGAAAATTTTGTCAACATTTTTTTCTATTGAAAATTTTGTCAAAATTTTATTTCTATAGAAAATTTTGTCAAAATTTGTCAAAATTTTATTTCCATAGAAAATTTTGTCAAAATTTTATTTCTATAGAAAATTTTGTCAACATGATTTTACTATAAAAAATTTTGTCAAAATTTTATTTCCATAGAAAATTTTGTCAAAATTTTATTTCTATAGAAAATTTTGTCAAAATTTTATTTCTATAGAAAATTTTGTCAAAATTTTATTTCTATAGAAAATTTTTTCAACATTTTTTTTCCATAAAAAAATTTGTCAAAATTTTATTTCCATAGAAAATTTGGTCAAAATTTTATTTCTATAGAAAATTTTGACAATTATTTATTTCTATAGAAAATTTTGTTTAAATTTTATTTCTATATAAAATTTTGTTAAAAATTTATATCTACAAAAATTTTTCTTCAATTTTTTTCTATAGAAAATTAATACAAATAAATCATCGTTTTCAATGTACTTATTATAGTGGAAATTGGAATAATCTTCATCAGACATACTACTTGCTATTGTACTTAGATATGCAAATGCTTAAAAATTTCTCGGCAACGGCAATGTAGACAAAAACAGTGTGGTAAAGATATTTGCAATTCTTAAGGTTCTGCAACAAAAAAATCTTACGTATTAGGTTGGTTTTTAATTTGAATACAGTGAAAATTGTCAGCCACAACAACACCTTTGCCTACTATAATGCAAAGAATTTTGTTAAAAACAAAAACAAACATTTTTATACGAATATTCCCACGTATATATTGTTGTCGAAATATTCATAAATTTAATTTTATAATGTGGTTGGATGCAATTCTTTTGTTTTGGGATTTTATTTATAGCTTTTATTTTATAAATTTAATGAATTTTTTTTTTTTATTTTCCAACTACCAACTACCTGTATCACAAATCTTCGCCCTTTGGTGTATAAATGCTATAAGATTGAAATAAATCTTAAGCATAGGTTGTATTTTGTATCTCAAGTATTTTATATATACAACCTTAAATCTGTGGGGTTGTAATAACAATGCTAAGATATTTTGTATATGGTCGTATTTTGATCAAATTTTAATACAACGAAATATCTACAAAATTTTAATGTAACTATGCCACAGAACTAAGATTTCTTTTATTTCAAATATTTGTAAACAAATTTACATATTTACGATTGAGCTTTAAATTACGTTTGATCACAGAGGGCTCTGTAGTTCTCTACCGGTTCATATCTGTGGTTAGTACTAAAATTTTAAAACTTTTATATGAGCTTTTATATGGGCCTAATTCAACGCAGCTGCATCTGCGCACAAGACTGTTAGCCAACAATGATATTGTATCGAGGCTTCAATTCAAATGCTTTGCGTTGGTATGAATTCAAAGAGTAGCTTTAAAAAACTTTCAAAGCACAAGTACTTGAATTCCAATGTAATTTTCTAAATTTGTTGATCATAGTAAGAGATATAACGTTAGCCAAGTTTTAAACCATTTTGTGGTTAAAAATACAAATTTTCAACGATGAGTAGCCAAAAGGGGACATACGTTTATATAATCAAATTTCAACTTATGCCCAACATGATAAGATGGGGCTATATAATAAATTTGCCTTTTCATTTCTTGCACATCGAAATATCGATTTCCAACCATGAATGAATATTAATTCTTGATTATGGTGAAATTCTAAGACGATCAAGCGACATCCGTCTGTCTATCGTATGCTGCAAACACCCTAAAGCCTTCACAAATGAAGCTATCGTTCTGAAACGTGGATACACTCGATCTTTGTCTGCAAGCAGGCTATATCAGTCCAAGTTTTGCTATAGCCCTAGGTTAGGTTAGGTTAGGTTAGGTGGCAGCCCGATGTATCAGGCTCTTTTAGACTATTCAGTCCATTGTGATACCACATTGGTGAACTTCTCTCTTATTACTGAGTGCAGCCCGATTCCATGTCAAGTTCAATGACAAGGGACCTCCTTTTTATAGCCGAGTCCGAACGGCGTTCCACATTGCAGTGAAACCACTAAGAGAAGCTTTGAAACCTTCAGAAATGTCACCAGCATCACTGAGTTGGGATAATCCACCGCTGAAAAACTTTTTGGTGTTCGGTCGAAACAGGAATCGAACCCACGACCTTGTGTATGCAAGGCGGGCATGCTAACCATTGCACCACGGTGGCTCCAAACAAAAATTGTTATGAAATCTTTTCTAACAAAAAATTCTATGAAATTGTCTCTGACGACCAAATGTCTATGAAGCTTTCTCTAATGACAAAATTTGTATACAATTTTCTTTAACGACAAAATGTATATGAAATTTTCTTTACTGATAACATTTCTATGAAATTATCTCTAACGACAAAATTTCTATGAAATTTTTTTATCGACAAAGTTTCCATGACATGTTTTCCAACGACAAAATTTCAATGGAATTTTCTCTAACGCAAAATTTCTATAAAATTTTCTTTAACGACAAATTGTCTATGAAATTTTCTCTAACGACAAAATTTCTATAAAATTTTCTTTAACGACAAATTGTCTATGAAGTTTTCTCTAACGACAAAGTTTCTATGAAATTTTCTCTAATGACAAAATTTCTATGAAGTTTTTTCTAAGGACAAAATTTCTATGGAATTTTCTTTAACGACAAAATTTCTATGAAATCTTCCATAATGGAAAAAAAATTTTCATAAAATTTTCTCTAAAGAACCAAATTCCTTGAACTTTTCTCAAAAGGATAGCTTTCTATACAATTTCCTGTAAAGAAAAGAATTCTATGAAATTTTCTATAGTTCTATGAAGATATAGAAAAAATTTCTAAGAAATTTTCATTCAAAAATGTATCTTTACCCAAAAAATATCTATGAATTTTTCTCTAACGACAAAATTGCTATGAAATTCTCTTTAACGACAAAATTTCTACGAAATTTTCTTTTTCTCCAACCATAAAATTTTTATGAAATTTTCTCTAAAGTAAAAAATTCCTATAGATTTTTTTCTAACGACAAAATTTCTATAAAATTTTCTCTACGGACGACAAAATTTCTATGAAATTTTCTATAATTTTCTCTAACGACAAAATTCCTGCAGAATTTTCACTAACGACAAAATTTCTAACGACAAAATTTCTATGAAATTTTCTCTAACGCCAAATTTTCTATGGAACTTTTTCTAACGACAAAATTCCTATAGAATGTTCTATGGAAAAAATTTTTGACAAAACTTTCTATAAGAATAAAATTTTGCCGTAATTTTTATAGAAATAACAAGTATATACGGCCGTAAGTTCGGCCAGGCCGAATCTTATGTACCCTCCACCATGGATTGCGTAGGAACTTCTACTAAAGGCTGTCATCCACAATCGAATTACTTGGGTTGCGATAACAATTGCCGATGGCAAGGTATCGTAAAACTTTTTAACACTGTCTTCTAAATTGTAAGTTAGTCCATAAGGGGTATATATTAAACAAAAAAAAGGCCGATTAAATACGTATATCATTCAGTTTGACACAATTTTCTATAGAAATAAAATTTTGACAAAATTTTCTATAGAAATAAAAACTTGACAAAATTTTCTATAGAAATAAAATGTTGACAAAATTTTCTATGGAAGTAAAATGTTGACAAAATTTTCTATAGCAATAAAATTTTGACAAAATTTTCTATAAAAATAAAATGTTGACAAAATTTTCTATAGAAATAAAATGTTGACAAAATTGTCTATAGAAATAAAATGTTGACAAAATTTTCTACAGAAATAAATTTTTTTACAAAATTTTCTATAGAAATAAAATTTTGACAAAATTTTCTATGGAAATAAAATGTTGACAAACATTGCTATAGAAATAAACTTTTTACAAAACTTTCTATAGAAATGAAATTTTGACAAAACTTTCTATAGTAATAAAATTTGACAATTTTTACATGGCTGTTAGAGGCCATATACTAACGAAATGTACCAAATTTCAACCGCATCGGATGACTTTTGCTCCTCCAAGAGGCTCCGGAGGTCAAATCTGGGGATCGGTTTATATGGGAGCTATATATAATTATGGACCGATATGGACCAATTTTTGCATGGTTGTTAGAGACCATATACTAACACCACGTACTAAATTTCAATTGGATCGGATGAATTTTACCCCTCCAAGAGGCTCCGGACGTCAAATCTGGGGATCGGTTTATATGGGAGCTATATATATTTATGGACCGATATGGACCAATTTTTGCATGGTTGTTAGAGACCGTATACTAACATCAGGTACCAAATTTCAACCGGATCGGATGAATTTTGCCCCTCCAAGAGGCTCCGGAGGTCAAATCTGGGGATCGGTTTATATGGGGGCTATATATAATTATGGACCGATATGGACCAATTTTGGCATGGTTGTTAGAGACCGTATACTTGGACCACGTACCAAATTTCAACCGGATCGGATGAATTTTGCTGCTCCGGAAGGCTCCGCAAGCCAAATTTGGGGATCGGTTTATATGGGGGCTATACGTAAACGTGGGCCGATATGGCCCATTTTCAATACCATCCGACCTACATCAATAACAACTACTTGTGCCAAGTTAGCGTGATTTCCACAGACGGACGGACAGACGGACAGACGGACGGACGGACAGACGGACATGCTTAGATCGACTCAGAATTTCACCACGACCCAGAATATATATACTTTATGGGGTCTTAGAGCAATATTTCGATGTGTTACAAACGGAATGACAAAGTTAATATACCTCCATCCTATGGTGGAGGGTATACAAATTTGACACAATTTTCTATAGAAAAAAAAATTATATATTTTTTTATAGAAATAAAATGTTGGCAAAAATTTTCTATATAAATAAAATTTTCAAAACATGTCCTATAGAAACAAAATGTTTACACAATTTTCTATTGAAATAAAATTTTGACAAATTTTTCTATAGAAATAAAATTTTTGACAAAATTTACTATAGAAATAAAATTTTGACAAAATTTTCTATAGAAATAAAATTTTGAGAACATTTTTTATAGAAATAAAGTTTTGAGACAATTTTTATAGAAATGGATATGACCCGCCAGTATGATTCAATCGATCTCAAAATGATCTAAACTTTTGTCAAAATTTTATTATCATAGAAAATTTTGTCAAATTTTGTTTTATCGAAGAGTTCGTCAAAATATCATTTCTATAGAAAATTTTGTCAAATTTTGATTTCAATAGAAAATTTTGTCAAATTTTGATTTCAATAGCAATTTTTGTCAAATTTTGATTTCAATAGAAAATTTTGTCAAAATTTTATTTCTATTGAAAAATTTTTCAAAATTGTATTTCCATTGGGATTTTTTTCAAAATTTAAGTTGTATAGAAAATTTTTTCTTACTCCAAATTTTCTATGGAACTTTTTATACCCTCCACCATAGGATGGGGGTATATTAACTTTGTCATTCCGTTTGTAACACATCGAAATATTGCTCTAAGACCCCATAAAGTATATATATTCTGGGTCGTGGTGAAATTCTGAGTCGATCTAAGCATGTCCGTCCGTCTGTCCGTCTGTCCGGCTGTCCGTCCGTCTGTGGAAATCACGCTAACTTCCGAACGAAACTAGCTATCGACTTGAAACTTGGCACAAGTAGTTGTTATTGATGTAGGTCGGATGGTATTGAAAATGGGCCATATCGGCCCACGTTTACGTATAGCCCCCATATAAACCGATCCCCAAATTTGGCTTGCGGAGCCTTCCGGAGCAGCAAAATTCATCCGATCCGGTTGAAATTTGGTACGTGGTCTAAGTATACGGTCTCTAACAACCATGCAAAAATTGGTCCATATCGGTCCATAATTATATATAGCCCCATATAAACCGATCCCCAGATTTGACCTCCGGAGCCTCTTGGAGGGGCAAAATTCATCCGATCCGGTTGAAATTTGGTACCTGATGTTAGTATACGGTCTCTAACAACCATGCAAAAATTGGTCCATATCGGTCCATAAATATATATAGCTCCCATATAAACCGATACCCAGATTTGATCTCCGGAGCCTCTTGGAGGAGCAAACTTCATCCTACCCGATTGAAATTTGGTACGTGGTATTAGTATATGGTCTCTAACAACCATGCAAAAACTGGTCCATATCGGTCCATAATTATATATAGCTCCCATATAAACCGATCCCCAGATTTGACCTCCGGAGCCTCTTGGAGGGGCAAAATTCATCCGATCCGTTTGAAATTGGGTACCTGATGTTAGTATACGGTCTCTAACAAGCATGCAAAAATTGGTCCATATCGGTCCATAATTATATATAGCTCCCATATAAACCGATCCCCAGATTTGAACTCTGGAGCCTCTTGGATGAGCAAAATTCATCCGATCCAATTGAAATTTAGTACGTGGTGTTAGTATATGGTCTCTAACAACCATGCAAAAATTGGTCCATATCGGTCCATAATTATATATAGCTCCCATATAAACCGATCCCCAGATTTGACCTCCGGAGCCTCTTGGAGGAGCAAAAGTCATCCGATGCGGTTGAAATTTGGTACATTTCGTTAGTATATGGCCTCTAACAGCCATGTAAAAATTGTCAAATTTTATTGCTATAGAAAGTTTTGTCAAAATTTCATTTCTATAGAAAGTTTTGTAAAAAGTTTATTTCTATAGCAATGTTTGTCAACATTTTATTTCCATAGAAAATTTTGTCAAAATTTTATTTCTATAGAAAATTTTGTAAAAAATTTATTTCTGTAGAAAATTTTGTCAACATTTTAGTTCTATAGACAATTTTGTCAACATTTTGTTTCTATAGAACATTTTGTCAACATTTTATTTATATAGAAAATTTTGGCAAGTTTTTATTTCTATAGAAAATTTTGTCAAAAATTTATTTCTATAGAAAATTTTGTCAAACTGAATTATATACGTATTTAATCGGCCTTTTTTTTGTTTAATATATACCCCTTATGGACTAACTTACAATTTAGAAGACAGTGTTAAAAAGTTTTACGATACCTTGCCATCGGCAAGTGTTATCGCAACCCAAGTAATTCGATTGTGAATGACAGTCTTTCGTAGAAGTTTCTACGCAATCCATGGTGGAGGGTACATAAGATTCGGCCTGGCCGAACTTACGGCCGTATATACTTGTTCTAACTACAAAATTCCTATAGAATTTTCTCTAACGACAAAATTTCTAAATCTCTAAATTTTCTCTACTAACGACAAAATTTCTATGAAATTTTCTCTAACGACAAACTTTGTATGAAATTATGTTTAACGACAAATGTTCTATAAAATTTTCCATAACGCCAAAATTTCCATAAATTTTCTCTAATGACAAAATTTCTACAAAATTTTTCACCGTAGTGTAATTATTAGGATGCATATGTTACCTTTCCTTCAAAGAGTCATTGATTCAATCCCAGTTTCAAACGAACTCCATAATGTGTTTTTATATAACCTTTTCACTAAATAAGGACGAAGTTTTCTCTAAAGATGAAAATAATGTGTAATTTTATTTAAAGACATTTTTTATACCCTCCACCATAGGATGGGGGTATATTAACTTTGTCATTCCGTTTGTAACACATTGAAATATTGCTCTAAGACCCCATAAAGAATATATATTCTGGATCGTAGTGAAATTCTGAGTCGATTTAAGCATGTCCGACCGTCCGTCCGTCCGTCTGTTGAAATCACGCTAACTTTCGAACGAAACAAGCTATCGACTTGAAACTTGGCACAAGTAGTTGTTATTGATGTAGGTTGGATGATGTTGCAAATGGGCCATATCGGACCACTTTTACGTAAAGGCCCCATATAAACCGACGCTCAAATTAGGCTTGCAGAGCCTCTTGGAGCAGCAAAATTCATCCGATCCGGTTAAAATTTGGTACATGGTGCTAGTGTATGGTCTCTAACAACCAAGCAAAAATTGGTCCATATCGGTTCATAATTATATATAGCCCCCATATAAACCGATCCCCAGATTTGGCTTGCGGAGCCTCTAAGAGAAGCAAATTTCATCCGAGTCGGTTGAAATTTGGTACGTGGTGTTAATACAGGGTGGTTACATTGTAAGATTGAATGTTGAATGTGAACCACACGTAAACGTCAATTTGTTTTCCGATTTTTATTTGACATTTCTCTATTTCAGACTTACTCAATTTGAACCATGGACGTCGTGAATGGGCAGAATGGTTCCAAGAAATGGCAACAATGGATGATAAATTTTCGAAGAAAATCATCTTCAGTGATGAGGCACATTTTCACCTCAGTGGATTCGTCAATAAACAGAATTGCCGCATTTGGGCGAATGAGAATCCAAGAGTGATTGTCGAAAAACCAATGCACCCATAAAGAGTGACTGTTTGGTGCGGTTTATGAGCTGGCGGCATCATCGGGCCGTATTTTTTCCAAAATGAGGCCGGTCAGGCAGTTACTGTGAATGGTGTTCGCTATCGTGAGATGATAACGAACATTTTTTGGCCCGAATTGGAAGATATGGATGTGGACGATATGTGGTTTCAGCAGGACGGTGCCACTTGCCACACAGCTAACGAAACAATGGCTCTTTTGCGCAACAAATTCAATGGCCGTGTTATCTCACGTAATGGCGATGTCAATTGGCCTCCAAGATCATGTGATTTGACACCGTTGGAATTTTTTCTTTGGG
This sequence comes from Haematobia irritans, assembly GCF_050003625.1. NCBI lineage: Eukaryota > Metazoa > Arthropoda > Insecta > Diptera > Muscidae > Haematobia > Haematobia irritans. The sequence continues at coordinate 193,668,901 of NC_134400.1, read as the reverse complement.
GTTATTTGAAAGAAAAGGTGTACGTCGATAAACCAGCAACAATTCAAGAGCTAAAGGATGAGATAATTCGGCACATTATCGGCATATAAAGTCCATTATGCCTCAGCGTCATCGAAAATTTGGACCATCGGATGAAGGTGTACCACAGAGGTCGCGGCGCCCATTTGGCTGATATTTTGTTCCATACACAATTGAGTAATACCAATATATCATAATAAAATAAAATTGCAATAATTTCCTAAATAGTTTGTGTTTTATTCAAAATCAACATCGGCCCTTGAAATTTTAACCCTAACAACCATGCAGGAATTGGTCCATATCGGTCCATAATTATATGTAGCCCCCATATAAATCGATCCCCAGATTTGACCTCCGGAGCCCCTTGGAAGAGCAAAATTCACCCGATCCGGTTGAAATTTGGTACGTGGTGTTAGTATATGGTCTCTAACAACCATGCAAAAATTGGTCCTTACCGGTCTTAGTTATATAAACTCCCATTTGAACCGATCCCCAGATTTGACCTCCGCAGCCCTCGGAGGAGCAAAATTCATCCGATCCGGTTGAAATTTGGTACGTGGTGAAATTTGGTACATAGTATATGGCCGCTAACAACCATGCCAAAATTGGTTCGTATCGGTCAATAGTTATATATAGCCGATCCCCAAAATTAATCTTGCAAAATGTATTCCTATTGAAAATTTCGTCAAAATTTTATTACTATAGAAAATTTTGTCAAAATTTTATTACTATAGAAAATTTTGTCAAGATTTTATTTCTATAGAAAATTTTGTCAAAATTTTATTTCTATAGAAAATTTTGTCAAACTGAATTTTTGTGTAGTATATAAACCCTATGGATTAATTTACAATTGAGAAGACGGTGTTTAGAAGTTTTAAGATACCTTGGCAAGTGTTACCGCAACCCAATTAATTCGATTGTGGATGACAGTCTTGAGTACAAGTTTCTATGCAATCCATGGTGGGGGGTACATAAGATTCGGCCTGGCCGATCTTACGGCCGTATATACTTGTTTAATTCTAATCCTAACGACAATGTCCATACATTTTTCTCTAATGGTGATTCTTTTTTTGTAATTTGTCAGGTAATAATATTTTATATGATATTTTATTAGCGACAAATACTCTCTGCTTTAGCCGATGACATAAAAATTTAATCGGACAAAAAAATTGTAACCTTAATAATAACAAAACTGAAAAATGTTCACTGTTGCTAATAAAGGATTTACAATTGCCAAAGTAATGCAACAACCCACAATCGTATTATAGTTTATTTACATTTCTTTAGGAGGCAAACGGAACTTTATGGTTCAAAGGTAAATGGCTCGTCACGGCGATGGATGAAGAAGTATTAACAACGAAGTATAATTAGAAAAGTATTAAAACAAGGATGAAGGGGTGAACAAAAATTACAGAGAAAAAAAGTTAATATAAAATAATCACGTTTTATCAGTTATCCAGGGATTATTAACGTCTTGTTCCATTGTATGGAGAATTAATACGAAGTAAACTTAGAACTTACTTTTACAATGTAAATTCTTTCAATAGACAGTCATATAATAGATATGACTATGGGTTATAGGTTTCATTATCATCGGCAACTCTAACCACAACCCAACTTTATACGCAATCCATGGTGGAGGGTACATGAAAATCGATCTGACCGAACTTACGGCCGCATATATTTGTTTAGTTTTTTATACCTTAAACCACATAGTGGTTAGGGTATAATAAGTTTGATTGGCCAAAAAATGTGCCTACACACAAAAAAAAATTGTTCTGGTTCAATCACGAAATTAATTGATCCAATTAATTTTTTAATTGAAATGTCTTCAATCACAGAAATGATAGAATCAATTAAAAAATTAATTAAAGGTCAATTAAAAAATTAATTGATTCAATTAAAAAATTAATTGATACTATTAATTTTTGTGATTGATTTTTGTTGCAATTAAAAAATTTGTTGAATCAATTAAACTTTTAATTGAATAGTTTTTAAAACTCAATTAAAATTTTAATTGGAAAAATTTTCGTGAAATTTTTTTCTGTGTACCAGAAATATTGATATTAGACCCCATAAAATATATACCGATCGACTCAGAATCACCTCCTGAGTCGATCTAGCGCTTGGTGTCCGTCCGCCCGTCCGTCTGTCCATGTATTTGTTGTTCACAGGATTCCGGTCGCAATTATTAACCGATTTGGATGAAATTTGGTACAGGGTGTTTTTGGGCACAGGGACGAACGCTATTGACTTTGGAAGAAATCGCATTAAATTTATATATAGCTCCCATATATATGTATCGCGCGATTTCGACAAATGAAGTCACTTTGCGCTTTTTTACAAACCGAACGTCATCAAATTTTGCACATAGTAAACTTTTTCATCACCCTTTAAGTCTGCAAAATTTCATCGAAATCGGTTCAGATTTAGATATAGCTCCCATATATATGTATGGCCCGATTTTCCCAAATTTGGCCCTTACAACCTTATTTATTAAGCGATTTTACTCAAACTTGGCTTACTCTAATCTTTTATGGTACTGACAATATATGCCAAAAATAATCGAAATCGGTTCAGATTTAGATATAGCTCCCATATATATGTATCGCCCGATTTTCCCAAATTTGGCCGTAAAACCCCTTTTTTTCAACCGATAGTACTCAAAGTTGGCTAAATATAATATTCTATACCTCTAACTGTATGTGCGCAATTTCATCGAAATCAGTTCAGATATAGATATAGCTCCCATATATATGTATCGCCCGATTTGGTAAAATTTGGCCGTAAAACCCTTATTTATCAACCGATCGTACTGAAAGTTGGCTAAATGTAATCTTCTACAGCTCTAACTGTATGTGCGAAATTTCATCGAAATCGGTTCAGATTTAGATATAGCTCCCATATATATGTATCACCCGATTTTGCCAAATTTGGCCGTAAAACCCTTATTTATCAACCGATCGTAACCAAGGTTGGCTAAATGCAATCTTCTATAGCACTAACTGTAAGTGCAAAATTTCATCGAAATCGGTTCAAATTTAGATATAGCTCCCATATATATGAATCGCCCGATTTTGACAAATTTGCCCCTAATAACCTTATTTTTGACCATAGGGGCCTCATTTATTAACTGATCGTACTCAAATTTTACACCAAGTGACCTTCTGTGGTATCAATCATACCAAAATATTATACAAATTGGTTCAGATTTAGATATAGGTCCCATATATATGCATCGCTCGATTTTCCCAAATTTGGCCATAATACTTTTATTTATTAACCAATGTTACTCAAATTTCAAATTTTGATATACTAGCCGATCGTATTTAGACTTACATTTAGCTCTTACATAAATCTATTGCCCTATTTGCAGAAATTTGGATTTATTACCCACAACTAATTGACCGATTTCCTCTTTTTTAATAATGGACTCAATATTAGTGGCATACTAACTCTTTTGGTGCAAAATAAACTATAGCTCCTAATATTAGACATTTCTGCTCAGATTGTGACAAAACACCCATAAACATGTACCCCCCTTTATGTTATCCAAAACCTATACCAATGATACCCCACAAATGCTTATGTTTACTAATTCAGTAGGGGTGGTTTAGGGTATGATATAGTCGGCCCCGTCCGACTTTCTACTTTACTCACTGTTTTTTTTTTTATTATTTTGATAATGCAACTCAATTATAGAACCGAAAAGCACTATCATTAATTTATTAGCCAAATGTGTCTAAATTGGCAAGTCGCTATAATAAAGTTTTCTTCTTTCTTTCTTTCTTTCTTAATTTCTCTGATTTAATTCATTATTCATGGTCTGAAGAATAGTTTATCGGCTTTTAAATATTCTAAGGCAGTTTATTGTTTTTGTTTGGTTAAAATTTTATAGAATTTCTTCACCCCTAATAATGATCTTGATAAAATGCCATTTAATGATATTGTTTGCTAATTAATCAAATGACCCAATACACATATACCAGCTGCTGATTTTCTAAAATATATTAAAAAATCTCAATACTTTCAAAATATTATCAACGCTTTGAATATTTTCGCTTCTCATCTGCTAAAATATAAACTTAATTTGAATTTGTGTTTTTTTTTTCGATTTTTTAATTTAAATAAATAAATTTGTTTAAAAAATTTTAACATTCTCCTTTAAGCTGCTGCTATTTCCATAAACATTTAACCTTGACGATGGTAGAAAAACAAATCGATAGAGCATACGAGATAACCAATATGCCAATACTACTAAATCAAATAAACTTCTTTGCGCTTAAGTAATACAGACATGAAAGATATATTTTATTAGCAAAGAAAAAAAAATTCAATAAATATTTGCATTAAATTCGTTGACAAATATTTTAAATTTATTTGATCAAATTCCCAATAAAAACAAAATAAATCTTTGACATTAAAATTTTATGCCAAAGAATTTCAAATCACATTAATCTACCATTTAAAAACAAAAACCATATGATTGATGTCAAATGTAATAGTTAGGAATGCTACATCTCGCAAAAGATTCGTTATCAACACAGAAGAAAATATAAAGCAACCAATTTAGAACAAAATAATTAATTTTGGCCTGATTTATATACCCTCCAGTAGAGTCCAATCGATCTCAAAATGACTTACAATTTTGCAAAATTTTATTTCTATAGAAAATGTTTTCATATTTTGTTTTTATCGAAGATTTCGTCAAAATATCATTTCTATAGAAAATTTTGTCAAAATTTGTTTTCAATAGAAAATTTTGTCAAAATTTTATTTCTATGGAAAATTTTGTCAAAATGTTATTCTAAAGAAAGTTTTGTCTAAATTTTATTAAAAAAATTGTTATTTCTATAGAAAAGTTTTTCAAAATTTTATTTCTATAGAAAATTTTGTCAAAATTATATTTCTATAGTAAATTTTGTCAAAATTTTATTTCTATAGAAAATTTTGTCGAAATTTTATTTCCATTGGGAATATTTTCAAAATGTTATTTCTATAGAAAGTTTTGTCAACATTTCATTTCTATAAAAAATTTTATCAAAATTTTATTTCAACGGAAAATTTTATCAAAATTTTATTTCAACGGAAAATTTTACCAAAAATTTTTTTCTATAGAAATTTTTGTCAAAAATTTAATTCTATAGAAAATTTTGTCAAAATTTTATTTCCATTGGGAATTTTTTCAAAATTTCATTTCTATAGAAATTTTATGTCAATGGAAAATTTTGTAAAAAATTTATTTCTATAGAAAATTTTGTCAAAAATTTAATTCTATAAAAATTTTGTCAAAAATTTAATTCTATAGAAAATTTCTATTTACAATTTTATTTCCATAGTAAAATTTGTTGAAATTTTATTTCTATAGAAAATTTTGTCAAAATTTTATTTCAATAGAAAATTTTGTCAAAATTTTATTTCAATAGAAAATTTTGTCGAAATTTTATTTCCATTGGGAATATTTTCAAAATGTTATTTCTATAGAAAGTTTTGTCAATATTTCATTTCTATAAAAAATTTTATCAAAATTTTATTTCAACGGAAAATTTTATCAAAAATTTTTTTCTATAGAAAATTTTGTCAAAAATATAATTCTATAGAAAATTTCTATATAAAATTTTATTTCCATAGCAAAATTTGTTGAAATTTTATTTCTATAGAAAATTCTGTCAAAATTTTATTTCAATTTTTATTTCAATAGAAAATTTTGTCAAAATTTTATTTCAATACAAAATTTTGTCGAAATTTTATTTCTATGAAAAATTTTGTCAAAAATTTATTTCTATAGAAAATGTTGTCAAAAATTTCTTTAGAAAATTTTGTTAAAAAATTATGTTTATAGAAAAATTTGCTAAATTTTATGTTTATAGAAAGTTTTGTCAAAATTTCATTTCTATAGAATATTTTGTCAAAATTTTATTTCTATAGAAAATTTTAGCAAAATTTTATTTCCATAGAAAATTTTGTCAAAATTTTATTTCTATAGACAACTTTTGTCAAACTTTTATTTCTATTGAAAAGTTTGTCAAAATGGTATTCCTAGAGAAAATGTTGTTAAAATTTTATTTCTATAAATAATTTTTCCAAGGTGTTATGTTACCAACATTTTATTTTAATACAAAATTTTTTCCATTTTTATACCCTCCACCATAGGATGGGGGGTATATTAACTTTGTCATTCCGTTTGTAACACATCGAAATATTGCTCTAAGACCCCATAAAGTATATATATTCTGGGTCGTGGTGAAATTCTAAGTCGATCTGAGCATGTCCGTCCGTCTGTTGAAATCACGCTAACTTTCGAACGAAACAAGCTATCGACTTGAAACTTGGCACAAGTAGTTGTTATCGATGTAGATCGGTTGGTATTGCAAATGGGTCATATCGGTCCACTTTTACGTATAGCCCTCATATAAACGGACCCCCAAATTTGGCTTGCGAGGCCTCTAAGAGTAGCAAATTTCATCCGATCAGGCTGAAATTTGGTACATGGTGTTAGTATATGGTCTCTAACAACCATGCAAAAATTGGTCCACATCGGTCCATAATTATATATAGCCCCCATATAAACCGATCACCAGATTTGACCTACGGAGCCTCTTGGAAGACCAAAAATTCATCTGATTCAGTTGAAATTTGGTACGTGGTGTTAATATATGGCCTCAAACTCCCATGCAAAATTGGTCGAAATCGGGCCATAATTATATATAGGCCCCATATAAACCGATCCCCAGATTTGACCTCCAGAGCCCCTTGGAAGAGCAAAATTCTTCCCATTCGGTTGAAATTTGGTATGTGATGTTAGTATATGCTATCCAACAACCATGCAGGAATTGGTTCCTATCAGCCCATAATTATATATAGCTCCCATATAAACCGATCCCCAGATTTGACCTCCGGTGCCTTTTGGAGAAGCAAAATTCATCCGATCTGCTTGAAATTTGGTACATGGTGATCGTATATGATATTTAACAACCATGCCAAAAGTGGTCCATATCAGTCCATAATCATATATAGCCCCATATAAACCGATCCCGAGATTTGGTTTTGGAGCCTCGTGGAGGAGCAAATTTCATCCGAGTGAGTTGAAATTTGGTACATGAGCTAGTATATGGTCGTTAACAACCATGCCTAACTAGGTCCATATCGGTCTATAGTTACATATATATATCCCTCAGATAAATCGATTTCCAATCACACAAAAATTGGTCCATATCAAGTTCATAATTGTATATATCCCCCATATAAGCGACCCCCATATTTCAATTCTGGCTCTCTACGTACCGTGCAAAAAGTCCATATCGATTCGTAAGTATTTGTAGACGTAACTATACATAACTTTTTTGTCTAATATATTCCACGTATGGACTAACTCACAATTTAGAAAACGATATTAAGAAGTTTTAATATACGACAACCCAAGTATTTCGATTGTGGATGATAGTCTTTCGTAGAAGTTTCTACGCAATCCATGGTGGAGGGTACATAAGATTCGGCCTGGCCGAACTTATGGCCGTATATACTTGTTTTTTTTTTTGAAATTTTTCTTAAAATTCCATTTTTACAGAAATTTTTCTTAAAATTCCATTTTTTATAGAATTTCTTTTCTTCAAAATTTCATTTCTGTAGAAAATGTGTCAAAATTTTATTTCTATGGAAAATTTTGTCAAAAAACAATTTTTATTGAACTTTTTGTGAAGATTTTATTCCTATACAAAATTTTGTCAACATTTTATTTCTATAAAAATTCTATAGAAAATATTGTCCTAATTTTTTTGTAGAAAATTTTGTCAAAATTTTATTTCAATAGAAAAAAAAAAAAAAAATAATAATAATTGTATAACTAGATATAATGCATTTGGACGTCAATTGCCTGTTTCGGTGTCAGGCTAACATGAAATAGAAAAATTTGTTGTAGAATATTTTGTGAAAATTTCATTTTAATAGAAAAATTTGTCAAAATTTTATTTCTATAGAAAATTTTGTCAAAGTTTTTTTTCTTAAGAAAGTTTTGTAAAAATTTTGTTTCGTTAAAAAATTTTGTCAAAGTTTTATTTCTATAGGAAATTTTGTCAAAATTTTATTTCTATAACAAATTTTGTAAAAATTTTATTTCTATAGAAAAAATTTTCAAAGTTTTATTTCTATAGGAAATTTTGTCAAAACTTTATTTCTTTAAACGAACTTTCTCAAAATTTTATTTCTATGGAAAATTTTTTCATAATTTTATATATTTAGAAAATTTTGTCAGAATTTTATTTCTATAGAAAATTTTGTCAATATTTTATTTCTATACAAAATCTTATTTCCATAGAGAACTTTGTTAAAATTTTATTTGTAAAGAAAATTTTATCAAAAATTCTGCTGAAGTGCCTCATGGGTAACACTGACCTTTCCATTTGGACTGTATGTATGTTACAATGTAACATGGCACATGAATTAAAATACATCTTCTTTATATTATCTTATATTCTTTTATATTATAAACATACTCATATTGAAATTGTACCAACAAAATTTATATGATGAAGTAAAGAAGTAATACATACATACATTTGGACTGATCTTCTTGAGGGAGTACCTTTCATTATATCAATTTGAAATTTTCTATACAGTGGTGGTTATTAAAAATTTGGTTCTGCAAAACTTATGGTCATGTACTCAGGGAAAATGTCTAGGTCAGTGTCAATTTGGGTGAGCAGACTCCCATTAGGATTTTTTTTTTCAATTTTAATACAAAACCAAGTCATTTTATTCGCAATTCAAGTAAATGTAATTTTTTGTAATTTTTGTAACATACTTAATTTTCCAATTCGAAGAAATGAAGTAGTCACCAATCATTACACTATGCTTTTGAATATTTAATTTATGTAAAGGAAACGTGATTAACACCCTGTCCACTTGCAATGTAGATGTAATGAATGGTTTTGTTTGTCTTTTTGAGTTTTGTGCTAAAAGAATTATGAAACTTTATGACAACATTAAATGGGTGAAAAAAAAAAACATAATAATCGTGATTTCAGAAGCAAGATAAATTAAATGCGTTTTGCAAAGGGAAATTTACAAAGCAATGGGAAGTATACCTCTTCTGAATTTCAACAGAATTGGATTTATGTTAGTGATCAAAATGGAAGGGGTTTTATAACTTAAAACTAATATGTTATGAGTTTAATTTGTTTATATTGCAATTGCAATGTCTTTGTCTTTAGTGAACCAATCTGGCACCGACTGTCCGTCTGCTGACACTCGACTAATCCTCAATTTTTGTAATTAACCCATTAGGTACGCTGGCAAAATCTCTATGTCGACAATTACGCAGATCAATAATAAATCGTTCACATAATTTAAGTCCCATGCTTTTAATCATCTGAACATGATCTCAAAACTCGATTAATTTTAAACCAGACAAATTTTAATTACAGTCCTCTAACATGGTAGAGGTCATTGACGTCACGTTGCTTATGTGAAAATTTAGAAATTTATCAAAATGTTCATTTTAAAGTTTTTTAATTTGATCTCTTCCCATCAAAACAGAATATAATTTTACAGAGTTCGTATTTCAAACATCCATCCAGTGATTAATGGTAACAAATTTACATATGGTATTCTGCTAAAATCTTAATAAAACTTAAGGGCTTGGCCATGTGTGACTATGTCTAAATTGAATATTAAATGAATCTTTATCGATAGCGATGGGGATCGTCTTGATTTATGGTTGTTATACTGCTGTCCATTACATCTTGACATTTAAGACTTCGTTTTGCTACTTTGTTAATTTATTGTTTATTTCCGGATTCTTTCGTTGGTACAGAAAAAATTGTGTAACTCTTTAGGAAAGTGAGAATACACTGGCAAAAAAAAACAATTTTTAAAAAATATTTTTTATATTAAGAATACGAATGCAATTTTTCTTAGTGAAGACATAAAGTTTTTTTTTTTTTTTTTGACCAGAAGTTCATAAACTTTTCAATGTAGGCAATTTGTTATTAGTGTTAAGATATTCGACTTAAAAGTGGATATCTTTAAATAAAAGAAAATTTCATTAAACTGGAAGTATTCAAACTCTCAAACAAATAATTAAAATTTTTGAAATCGTCCTTAAATTCGATCATTTATTTTCTAATTTCACTATTAAACTGTGGTCGCTTTGAGTTGTCAGGGTTGCGTTTTGCCAACCGAAAGGGATCGTAAGTAATTCCACCTTAAGGCTTAGCTAAAATTTTTACTCTATTTAAATAAAATTTCGAGCGTAATTGAGGGTTTCAGTAGATGAATCAAGGGAACCTAAAATAAGTGCATTTACCTAGGTGACATTCCCTTACTGAGACTTTAGGATCCTACATGTCCCCAACTGATCTATTGGTTCTATATGGGAATCCTTAGAATTCCAATATAGTACCGATTAATTTTCTACTTAGATCATTTAAATTCTTAATTGACGTAGTTAAAGAAACGTCAATTAAAAATTAATTGGATCAATCAATTTCGTCATTCAAAACAAAAAATATTTTCTGTGTACAATTTCCTTATTGAAGTGTTTGGACACACAGTTCCCTACTTCGATCTTCTGCCATACATTTTTTCAATAGATAACTTATGATTTAAAGTTCGCCTACATAGTTATTCTAGTCTGAAAATTCTCCTGACTTTTGGGCCTACAGTTCCCTTACTGAGGGAGGGTTCCCTTAATGCTGAATAAATTTCTGACCTATTAGGCTAGGTCCCCTACTGAAAGAGGGTTTATTCAGCATTAAGTCTATTCGGGGATGCAGTGTCCCTATTGGGACCTTCGTGCCTACATTCGAATCTATGCTTTTTCCTACTAAGACCTTCGGATGCACAGTTTCGCTATAAAGATCTTCTACTACATAGATCTTATCTACATTTTCACCTATTGAGACATTGAGGTCTGCCGTTTCCCTACTGAGACTTTCGGGTGTACAGTTCGTCTACTAAGATTTTTGAGCCTACAATTTCCGAATGCCTCGGACTGTAAGATATGGGCTTTTCCGCGTTTAAATGTAGCCATTGAAGTCTACAATTCCCCTACTCAGACTTTCGAACTGACAGTATGCTTACTACGGTTGCCACAGTTGGTAGAAGTCTAAAAAAAAATTACTCTTTTGTAGATTGGTAGAATTCTTTATGTTTTGCTAGCTTTTGCAAAGAGGAGAAATAAACGTTAGAGAAAATTTTCTATAGAATTAAACTTTTGACAAAATTTTCTATAGAAATAAACTATTGACATCGTTTTCTATAGAAATAAAATTTTGGCAATAAAATTGTATTTCTATAAAAACTTTTGTCAAAATTGTCTATGGAAAAAAGTTTTGAAAAAATGTTCTATGGAAATAAACTTTAAACAAATTTTTCTATCGAAAAAAAATTTTGACAAAATTTTCTATAGAAATAAAATTTTGACAAAACTTTCTGTAGAAATAAAAGTTTGGCAATAAAATTTTCTTTCAACAGAAACTTTTGTAAAAATTTTCTATGGAAATAAAGTTTTGACAAAATATTCTTTGGAAATCAAATTTTTACACATTTTTATATGGAAATAACATTTTGACAAAATTTTATATGGAAATAAATTTTTGACAAAAGTTTCTATAGAAATAAAATTTTGATAAAATTTTCTATAGAAATAAAATTTTGACAAAAGTTTCTATAGAAATAAAATTTTGACACAAGTTTCTATAGAAATAAAATTTTGATAAAATTTTATATAGAAATAAAATTTTGACAAACTTTTCTGTAGAAATAAACTTTCGATAAAATTTTCTATAGGAATAAACTTTTGACAAAAATTTCTATAAAAATAAAATTTTTACAAAATTTTCTATAGAAATAAAATTTTGACAAAAATTCTATAGAAATAAAATCTTGATAAAATTTTCTATAGGAATAAACTTTTGACAAAATTTTCTATTGCAATAAAATTTTGACAAAAGTTTCTATCGAAATAAAAATTTGACAAACTTTTCTGTAGAAGTAAAATTTTGATAAAATTTTCTATGGAAATAAAATATTGATAAAATTTTCTGTAGAAATAAAATTTTGACAAAAGTTTCTATAGGAATAAAATTTTGGCAATAAAACTTTATTTCTACAGAAACTTTTGTCAAAATTTTCTATGGAAATAAAGTTTTGACAAAATATTCTATGAAAATAAAATTTTTACAAATGTTTCTATGGAAAAAAAAAATGTTGACAAAATTTTCTATAAAAATAAAATTTTGACACAAGTTTCTATAGAAATAAAATTTTCTATAGAAATAAAATTTTTACTAAAGTTTCTATATAAAAAAAAATAAAATTTTGACAAACTTTTCTGTAGAAATAAAATTTTGATAAAATTTTCTATAGGAATAAACTTTTGACAAACTTTTCTGTAGAAATAAAATTTTGACAAAAGTTTCTATAGAAATAAAATTTTGATAAAGTTTTCTATAGAAATAAAATTTTGACAAAATTTTCTGTAGAAATTAAATTATGGCTAAATTTTCTATAGAAATAAAATTTTGACAAAAGTTTCTATAGAAATAAAATTTTGATAAAATTTTCTATAGAAATAAAATTTTGACAAAATTTTCTGTAGAAATTAAATTATGGCAAAATTTTCTATAGAAATAAAATATTGACAAAATTTTCTATAAAAATAAAATTTTGACAAAATTTTCTATAGAAATAAAATTTTGACAAAATTTTCTATAGAAATAAAATTTTGACAAAAAATTCTATAGAAATAAATTTTTCTATAGGAATAAACTTTTGACAAAATTTTCTATTGAAATAAAATTTTGAAAAATTTTTCTGTAGAAATGAAATTACGGCGAAATTTTCTATAAAAATAAAATTTTGACAAAATTTTCTATTGAAATAAAATTTTGCCAAATTTTTCTGTAGAAATGAAATTACGGCGAAATTTTCTATAAAAATAAAATTTTGATAAAATTTTCTATAGAAATAAAATTTTGACAAAATGTTCTATATGAATAAACTTTTGACAAAAATTTCTATAGAAATAAAATTTTGACAACAATTTCTATAAATATAAAATTTTGATAACATTTTCTATAGAAATAAAATTTTGATAACATTTTCTATAGAAATAAACTTTTGACAGAATTTTCTATAAAAATAAATTTTTGACAAAATTTTCTACAAAAATAAAATTTTGACAAAATGTTCTATAGGAATAAACTTTTGACAAAAATTTCTATAGAAATAAAATTTTGACAAAAATTTCTATAGAAATAAAATTTTGATAACATTTTCTATAGAAATAAAATTTTGACAAAATTTCCTATAAAAATAAAATTTTGACAAAATTTTCTAAACAAATAAAATTTTGACAAAATTTCCTATAAAAATAAAATTTTTACAAAATGTTCTATAGAAATAAACTTTTGACAGAATTTTCTATGGCAATAAAATTGATAAAATTTTCTATAGGAATAAACTTTTGACAAAATTTTCTATTGAAATAAAATTTTGACAAATTTTTCTGTAGAAATGAAATTACGGCGAAATTTTCTATAAAAATAAAATTTTGACAAAAATTTCTATAGAAATAAAATTTTGACAACAATTTCTATAGAAATAAAATTTTGATAACATTTTCTATAGAAATAAACTTTTGACAGAATTTTCTATCAAAATAAATTTTTGACAAAATTTTCTATAAAAATAAAATTTTGACAAAATGTTCTATAGGAATAAGCTTTTGACAAAAATTTCTATAGAAATAAAATTTTGACAACAATTTCTATAGAAATAAAATTTTGACAAAATTAACTATAAAAATAAAACTTTGACAAAATTTTCTAAAAAAATAAAATTTTGACAAAATATTCTATAGAAATAAATTTTTGACAGAATTTTCTATAGAAATAAAATTAATAAAATTTTCTATAGAAATAAAATTTTGACAAAATTTTCTATAGAAATAAAATTTTTACAAATTTTTCTATAGAAATACAATTTTATAAAGTTTTCTATTGATATAAAATATTTACAAAATTTTCTATAGAAATAAAATTTTTAAAAAATTTTCTATAGAAATAAAATTTTTACAAAATTTTCTATAGAAACAAAATTTTGACAAAAAATATTGACATTTTCTAAAGAAATAAAATTTTTGCAAAATTAGATTTTTGTTTGGTAGTTTATTGCTATGCCGGGCTACAGTTCCCCCACTCTAACCTTCGAAATTACAGTCTCTCTAAGAAAACTGTTAAGCCTTTGGTAATCCTGCTGAGGCATTTAAGCATGCAATTCTCCAAACTGAGACAATTCGTTTCCCTTACTGAAACCTTCGCTTTTATAGCTACCCTACTGGGATCTTCGTGCCAACAATTCCACCACTGAGAGCTTTCCCTGCTAGGACTTTTAGGCCTACAATTTTCCTACTTAGATCGTCTGGCGTACAGCTTTCCAAGAGAGAGCATCTTACATACATTTCACCTACTGCGCTATTCGGATCTATCACTTAGACTTCCGGGCCTATAGTTCCCCTGCTGACACCGTTGGGACCTTCATGGCCGCTGTTCTCAATGCAGAGACTTAGAAGTCTTTCATTCTCCTACTGCGATACTGTCCCCTGCTTAGATCTTCCTGCCCACATTTCCTCTATTAAGACCATATGGGTCTGTAGTTTCTCCGCTGAAACTTTGGGGCCCTACTGAGACTTTCTCGCCCTCATTTCTCTGCAGAGTCATTGAGGCCTACAGTTGTGCTTACAGTGTTGAGCCTTCCGCAGACTTGCTAAAACAATCATGGATAGGTTAGGTTAGGTTAGGTGGCAGCCCGATGTATCAGGCTCACTTAGACTATTCAGTCCATTGTGATACCACATTGGTGAACTTCTCTCTTATCACTGAGTGCTGCCCGATTCTATGTTAAGCTCAATGATAAGGGACCTCCTTTTTATAGCCGAGTCCGAACGGCGTTCCACAATGCAGTGAAACCACTTAGAGCAGCTTTGAAACCCTCAGAAATGTCACCAGCATTACTGAGGTGGGATAATCCACCGCTGAAAAACTTTTTGGTGTTCGGTCGAAGCAGGAATCGAACCCACGACCTTGTGTATGCAAGGCGGGCATGCTAACCATTGCACCATGGTGGCTCCCTTCTATAGAAATAAACTTTAGACAGAATTTTCTATTAAAATAAATTTTTGACAAAATTTTCTATAAAAATAAAATTTTGACAAAATGTTCTATAGGAATAAACTTTTGACAAAAATTTCTATAGAAATAAAATTTTGACAACAATTTCTATGGAAATAAAATTTTTATAACATTTTCTATAGAAATAAAATTTTGACAAAAATGTCTATTGAAATAAAATTGATAAAATTTTCTATAAAAATAAAATTTTGACAAAATGTTCTATAGGAATAAATTTTTGACAAAAATTTCTATAGAAATAAAATTTTGACAACAATTTCTATAGAAATAAAATTTTGATAAAATTTTCTATAGAAATAAAATTTTGACAGAATTTTCTATAAAAATAAAATTTTGCAAAATTTTCTATAGAAATAAAATTTTGATAAAATATTCTATAGAAATAAAATTTTTACAAATTTTTCTATAGAAATACAATTTTATAAAATTTTCTATTGATATAAAATTGTTACAAAATTTTCTATAGAAATAAAATTTTTAAAAAATTTTCTATAGAAATAAAATTTTTACAAAATTTTCTATAGAAACAAAATTTTGACAAAAAACATTGACAACATTTTCGATAGAAATAAATTTTTTGCAAAATAAGATTTTTTTGTTTGGTTGTTTATTGGTATGCAGGGCTACAGTTCCCCCACTCTGACCTTCGGAATTACAGTCTTTCTATTGAAACTGTTAAGTCTTTGGTAATCTTGCTGAGATATTGAAGCCTGCAATTCTCCAAACTGAGACAATTCGTTTCCCTTACTGAAACCTTCGCTTCTATAGCTACCCTGCTGGGATCTTCGTGCCTACAATTCCACCACTGAGAGCTTTCCCTGCTAGGACTTTTAGGCCTACAATTTTCCTACTAAGATCAACTGGCGTACAGCTTTCCAAGAGAGAGCATCTTACATACATTTCACCTACTGCGCTATTCGGATCTATCACTTAGACTTCCGGGCCTATAGTTCCCCTGCTGACACCGTCGGGCTCACACTTTTCCCACTAAGCCTGTTGGGACCTTCATGCCCGAAGTTCTCAAAGCAGAGACTTAAAAGTATTTCATTCCCCTACTGCGATACTGTCCCCTGCTTAGATCTTCCTGCCCACATTTTCTCTATTAAGACCATATGGGTATGTAGTTTTTCCGCTGAAACTTTGGGGCCCTACTGAGACTTTCTCGCCCTCATTTCTCTGCAGAGTTGTTGAGGCCTACAGTTGTGCTTACAGTGTTGAGCCTTCCGCAGACTTGCTAAAACAATCATGGTTAGGTTAGGTGGCAGCCCGATGTATCAGGCTCACTTAGACTATTCAGTCCATTGTGATACCACATTGGTGAACTTCTCTCTTATCACTGAGTGCTGCCCGATTCCATGTTAAGCTCAATGACAAGGGACCTCCTTTTTATAGCCGAGTCCGAACGGCGTTCCAAATTCCAGTGAAACCACTTAGAGAAGCTATGAAACCCTCAGAAATGTCACCAGCATACTGAGGTGGGATAATCCACCGCTGAAAAACTTTTTGGTGTTCGGTCGAAGCAGGAATCGAACCCACGACCTTGTGTATGCAAGGCGGGCATGCTAACCATTGCACCACGGTGGCTCATGCCTGCAGTTCTACAAACTGAGACCATCGAAAGATGCGTTCCTCAACTGCGACCTCCTAGCCTAAATGGTTCTTTGGTCCTACTGTTTCCATAGAAGCCTAAATGGTTCTTTGGTCCTACTGTTTCCATAGAAAGACAATTTGGCTTACTGCTCTCCAAGTATGAACATCTTACCCACATTTCACCTACTAACTATTGGGGTCTGCAGAGACTTCCGTTACCCTACTGAGAACCTAGAGCCTATAGTTCCCATACTAAAACCTTCACATCTATAGGTAGCCACCGTATTGCAATGATTACCAGCCCGCCTTGCATACACAAGATCGTATGTTCAAACCCAGGTTCGACAAAACACCTAAAAGTTTTTCAGCGTTGGATTAGCCCCTCTCAGGGATGCTGGTGATGTTTCTTAGTGTTTTAAAGCTTCTCTAAGTGGTTTTGTCGCAATGTGGAACGCCGTTCGCACTCGGTTATAAAAAGAAGGTCCCTTGTCATTAAGCTAAACGCAGCACTATTCAGTCCATTGTGATAGCACAGTGGTGAACTTCTCTCTCTTCATGCTTGTAGTTATCCAAAGTGAAACCCTTGAGTCTAAAGGCCTTTCCAATGTGTTTTGTTTCGATTGCTCTTTCGGTGCCAATTGCTGTAATCTTCCCATTCAGTTAAACATCTGCCATTCATCTTCGAATATGGCTTTTGCTATAGGGTTACCTTCCCTCAATTAACAAATGAACTCCACATAATCGGAATTGTGTAACAGTCCATTTCGTACAATTGTCTTACTCTATGGTTTCGTCTTCATTTTTTTTATGGTAATTTGTGCACGCATTTCTTGTATCTGCAATTGATTGAATAAATAAAGTCTCAAAATAAACGGAAGCTATATAATATTCGAAAACGCTTAAATAAAATTGCATTTCAAATTGAAAATTGAAAGAGCTATCATCACAATTGAAATCATCTCAAAGGGAAGTTACCATGATGACGGAAGTGGTAAGGCGATATAAAATTTGTTCTTCTGTTTTTTTTTTAACAATAGTAACCATCCCTTCTCCAATTCTTTTCAGTTATATAAGATTGCTATCCTCTTACTTGGATTACACACCATTCATGGTGGTTATGTGGGTCACCCTGTGGGATATAGCTTGGGTTATGCAGCTCACTCTTTTCCATTTGCCACACCAGCTCCTGTCAACTATGCACCATCAACATACACGGCTCCCCTAACACCACTCAGTGTTAATACCTATGCCACAACATCACATCATACCTACACCTCAGCCGCTCCTGGACCTGTTCTAAAATATCATGAAGTGAATCCCTTCAAAACATACTCTTTGGGTCCAAGTATTACCAAATTTTCTGCTATTCCAAGTGCTCATAATTTCGTGCCAACATTTAATAGTGGCCCTCTGTCATATGAATTATCAGTGCCATCAGAATCTTTTGATGGATGGAATAGTGCTCCTGTTACAACGGTCAAATTTGCAGCACCTGTAGCAGCCGTGTCGGGAGGATTTGATGCTCCAAGAACTGTAGTTAAATTTGGTCGTCCAATAACCACCACAACAACTACCTATTCAACAGGTGGCGTAGCAGCTGGTGTTGCTGCACCTCCACCTCAGGCATATGCTGTACCCTTTTCTGGTCCTGTGGGCTGGTAAAAGTTTTACTTTACAAGGCGTTTCATGAAAACACTGGATTGGAATGTTTGAACTCAATGAAATATTCTTGGGACATTTTTGAATTTGTTGTTTTACAGTCCACTTGTTAGTGAAACAAATATTATGAAAATATAAATTATTATTATGTTTCTTTTAGAATGTGAAATAAATATTTAATTGTCACTTGTCATTGGTCTATTTGTCCGTCAGACAGTCGAATCTTAA
The DNA here is from genome assembly GCF_050003625.1 of Haematobia irritans. Taxonomy (NCBI): domain Eukaryota; kingdom Metazoa; phylum Arthropoda; class Insecta; order Diptera; family Muscidae; genus Haematobia; species Haematobia irritans. The sequence continues at coordinate 193,650,215 of NC_134400.1, read as the reverse complement.
TCTCGCTACACCCTTCAATAGTGAAGTAATTTTGGTAAAATTGGTCAGAAATCATATTCTGCAGGCAAGTTACACTTTAAGATGGTTTACAGAGTGACTGATGTATAATGCAATAAAACAATAACATCTTAATGTGTTTGCAGTTGGCGCAATCAGGATCAATAGTAATGTGGTAGACATAAAGGGTGATACGGTCAAAATTTGGTCAAGGGAAAACGCGTGTAAATCGGTGAAATCGTTTATTTGAAAAATCAAATTAAATTTCTTTTTCAAGTTCAATTAGTATAAAATTCAGGAAAAATATTCAGTTAGGCTTTCGCTTTTCCAAATCCGAATTGCCGGGCCTCACGCTTGACACCAGCCATCAGATTTTGTACAGCCACCTTGTCCACCTTCTTCGCCACAGAAAGCCAGTTTGCCTTGAACTGCTGCTCGTCCTTAGCAGTTTTTTTGGTCTTCTTTAGGTTCCGCTTGACAATAGCCCAGTATTTCTCAATTGGGCGGAGCTCTGGCGTGGTGGGAGGGTTCTTGTCCTTGGGAACCACCTGCACGTTGTTGGCGGCGTACCACTCCATGGCCTTTTTACCGTAATGGCAAGATGCCAAATCCGGCCAAAACAGTACGGAACAACCGTGTTTCTTCAGGAAAGGCAGCAGACGTTTATTCAAACACTCTTTCACGTAAATTTCTTGGTTGACAGTCCCGGAAGCTATGAAAATGCTGCTTTTCAAGCCACAGGTAGAGATGGCTCCATGGCCATTTTACCGTAATGGCAAGATGCCAAATCCGGCCAAAACAGTACGGAACAACCGTGTTTCTTCAGGAAAGGCAGCAGACGTTTATTCAAACACTCTTTCACGTAAATTTCTTGGTTGACAGTCCCGGAAGCTATGAAAATGCTGCTTTTCAAGCCACAGGTAGAGATGGCTTGCCAAACCACAAATTTCTTTGCGAACTTTGACAGTTTTATGTGCTTGAAAATATCTGCTACCTTTCCCCTTCCTTTTGCCGTATAAAACTCCTGTCCCGGAAGCTGCTTGTAGTCGGCTTTGACGTAGGTTTCGTCGTCCATTACCACACAGTCAAACTTCGTCAGCATCGTCGTGTACAGCCTCCGGGATCGCGCTTTGGCCGTCGTATTTTGTTTATCATCGCGATTTGGAGTAACTACCTTCTTGTAAGTCGATAGTCCGGTCGTTTTTTGGCTCGATGCACGGTTGTAGACGATACACCCAGCTTATTTGTGGCATCTCGGAGAGAGAGATGTTAGGGTTTCGCTTGAAACTACCGACAACTCTCTTTGTCGTCTCAGCGGCTTCCGGTTTTCGATTTCCTCCCGATATGGACTTCCTGTCTGTCGACAAACGTTCCCCAAACACTTTAATTACATTTGTAACGGTTGATTTGACAACTTTTAGCGATTTTGCCAGCTTTGCGTGCGAGTAGCTCGGATTTTCGCGATGCGCGAGCAAAATTTTGATACGCTGCTCTTCTTGCTTGGAAGGCATTTTGACAACTGAAGAGTGAATTCCAAAATCAAATAAGGAGCAACATGCTACACACTCACCTTCAAAATGAGGGGTGTTCAGGTTTTTTAAACGCAAAATTGAAAGAAATACGTCAAGTTTATATTGACCAAATTTTGACCGTATCACCCTTTATCGGGTTTTGTAGCAGCTACAGCGTGGTATTAGTTTCGTATCAGTTTAAGAATTGCCGACGAAAGTATTATATGAGTTAGGGACTTGTATATTTGAAGAACTCAGTGTGGATACAGTGGATTCTAAGAACTCAGTGGGCCACAATAAATCCGAAAAGCTCGGTGAGAGACCTATAACAGGTTGGCTGATAAGTCCCCGGTCTGACACATAGATGGCGTCGCTAGTATTAAATGCATATTATTTTTATATAGTACCGACCTTCAAATGATTCGTGTCAAAATTTGACGTCTGTTAGTCAATTAGTTTGTGAGGTAGAGCGTCGTTTGTGAAGCAACTTTTGTTATTCTGAAAAAAAAAAAAAAACGAATATGTACGGCCGTAAGTTCGGCCAGGTACCTACGAAGCTTATGTACCCTCCATCATGGATTGCGTAGAGACTTCTTCTAAACACTGCCATCCACAATCGAATTACTTAAGTTGCGGTAACGCTTGCCGATGGCAAGGTATCTTAAAACCTCCTAACACCATCTTCTAAATTGTATGTAAGTTCACACGTGGTATATATTAAATCAAACAAGTACATATGGCCGTAAGTTCGGCCAGGCCGAAGCTTATGTACCCTCCATCATGGATTGCGTAGAAACTTCATCTAAGCACTGCCATCCACAATCGAATTACTTAAGTTGCGGTAACGCTTGCCGATGGCAAGGTATCTTAAAACCTCCTAACACCGTCTTCTAAATTGTATGTAAGTCCATACGTGGTATATATTAAATCAAAAAAAGATCGATCCAATACGTATATAATTCAGTTTGACAAAGTAGACATAAAATGTTGACAAAATTTTCTACAGAAATAAAATTTTAACAAAATTTTCTAGATATAAAATTTTCACAAAATTTTCTATAGCAATAAAAATTTTCACAAAATTTTCTATAGAAAGAAAATTTTGACAAAAATGTCTACAGAAATAAAATTTTAACAAAATTTTCTATAGAAATAAACTTTTGACAAATTTTTCTATAGAAATAAAATCTTGGTAGATTATTTTTGGCTCGAGTGGCAACCATGATTATGAACCGATTAAAATTTGAACAAAATTTTCTATAGAAATAAAATTTTGACAATGATGAAAATTTTATTATGAACCGAATAAAATTTTGACAAAATTTTCTATAGTAATAAAATTTTGGTAGATTATTTTTGGCTCAGTGGCAAACATGATTATAAACCGATGGACCAATTTTTGTGTGATTGGACCAATTTTGGTATGTTTGTTAGCGACCATATACTAACACCACGTTCCTAATTAGAACCGGATCGGATGATTTATGCTCCTCCAAGAGGCTCCGGAGGTCAAATCTGGAGAACGTTTTATATGGGGGCTATATATAATTATGGACCGATATGGACCAATTTTTGCACGGTTGCTAGAGACCATGTACCAAATTTCAGCCGGATCGGATGAAATTTGCTTCTCTTAGAGGTTCCGCAACCCAAATCTGGGGATCGGTCTATATGTGCGCTATATATAATTGTGGACCAATGTGGACCAATTTTTGCACGGTTGCTAGAGACCATAGACCTATACCATGTATCAAATTTCAGCCGGATCGGATGCAATTTGCTTCTCTTTGAGGCTTCGCACGCCAAATGTGGAGATCGGTTTATATAGGGGCTATATATAATTATGGACCGATGTGGACCACTTTTTGCATGATTGTTAGAGACCATATACCAACACTATGTACCAAATTTCAGCCGGATCGGATGACATACACACAAAAAATTTTTTCTCTGATTCAATCACCAAATTAATTGATCCAATTAATTTTGTAATTGAAATGTCTTCAATCACGAAAATGATAGTATCAATCACAGTTTTAATTGGGTATAGAAAAAATTCTTGATTAAAAAAATAATTGATTTTTTCAGCAAAATTCAATTAATTTTTTAATTGATTCAATTAAAAATTTAATTGATGTTGATTGCAAAACGCAATTAATTTATTAATTAAAAAAGGTAACTATTTTTAATTACTTAGTTAGATTGGCTTAGAGTTTTTATTTGGATTAAAAAGTTAATTGTATCAATTAATTTATTAATTGAAAAAATTTTCAACTTCAATTAACTTTTTAATTGGAAATATTTTGGTGATATTTTTTCTGTGTATGCTTCTCTTAGAGGCTCCACAAGCCAAATCTGGGGATCGGTTTATATGGGGGCTATATATAATTAAAAACCGATGTGGACCAATTTTTGCACGATTGTTAGAGACCATATACCAACACCACGTACCAAATTTCAGCCGGATCGGATGAAATATGCTTCTCTTAGAGGCTCCACAAGCCAAATCTGGGGATCGGTTTATATGGGGGCTATATATAATTATGGACCGATGTGGACCAATTTTTGCATGATTATTAGAGACCATATACCAACACCACGTACCAAATTTCAGCCGGATCGGATGAAATGTGTTTCTGTTAGAGGCTCCACAAGCCAAATCTGAGGGTCCCTTTATATGGGGGCTATACGTAAAAGTGGACCGATATGGCCCATTTTCATTACCATCCGACCTACATCGATAACAACTACTTGTGCCAAGTTTCAAGTCGATAGCTTGTTTCGTTCGGAAGTTAGCGTGATTTCAACAGACGGACGGACGGACGGACATGCTTTGATCGACTCAGAATTTCACCACGACCCAGAATATATATACTTTATGGGGTCTTAGAGCAATATTTCGATGTGTTACAAACGGAATGACAAAGTTAATATACCCCCATCCTATGATGGAGGGTATAAAAAAATGGAAAAAAAGGAATTTCGTGTTTTGATAAAATACTGTTTTCTGAAGGGAAAAAAATCGGTGGAAGCAAAAACTTGGCTTGATAATGAGTTTCCGGACTCTGCCCCAGGGAAATCAACAATAATTGATTGGTATGCAAAATTCTAGCGTGGTGAAATGAGCACGGAGGACGGTGAACGCAGTGGACGCCCGAAAGAGGTGGTCACTGACCAAAACATCAAAAAAATCCACAAAATGATTTTGAATGACCGTAAAATGAAGTTGATCGAGATAGCAGAGGCCTTAAAGATATCAAAGGAACGTGTTGGTCATATCATTCAGCAATATTTGGATATGCGGAAGCTCTGTGCAAAATGGGTGCCGCGCGAGCTCACATTTGACCAAAAACAACAACGTGTTGATGATTCTGAGCGGTGTTTGCAGCTGTTAACTCGTAATACACCCGAGTTTTTCCGTCGATATGTGACAATGGATGAAACATGGCTCCATCACTACACTCCTGAGTCTAATGGACAGTCGGCTGAGTGAACAGCGACCGGTGAACCGTCTCCGAAGCGTGGAAAGACTCAAAAGTCCGCTGGCAAAGTAATGGTCTCTGTTTTTTGGGATGCGCATGGAATAATTTTTATCGATTATCTTGAGAAGGGAAAACCCATCAACAGTGACTATTATATGGCGTTATTGGAGCGTTTGAAGGTCGAAATCGCGGAAAAACGACCCCATATGAAGAAGAAAAAAGTGTTGTTCCACCAAGACAACGCACGGTGCCACAAGTCATTGAGAACGATGGCAAAAATTCATGAATTGGGCTTCGAATTGCTTCCCCACCCACCGTATTCTCCAGATCTGGCCCCCAGTGACTTTTTCTTGTTCTCAGACCTCAAAAGGATGCTCGCAGGGAAAAAATTTTGCTGCAATGAAGAGGTGATCGCCGAAACTGAGGCCTATTTTGAGGCAAAAGGAAGGAGTACTACCAAAATGGTATCAAAAAATTGGAGCATTGTATCGCTCTTGGAGGGAACTATGTTGAATAATAAAAACGAATTTTGGCAAAAAAACAAGTAAGGAAAGTCTAAAGTCGGGCGGGGCCGACTATATTATACCCTTCACCACTTTGTAAGTCCACATTTTCGATACCATATCAAATCCGTCCAATGTGTTGGATGCTATATGAATCCATACACATATATTCTGTATATCTGAGCAGATATGTACAGAGTTCTGCAATACTTATAGATTTTACATTTAAGTCGGCTAATGCGCTGTTAGAAAAAAAATATAGGAAACATTTAAATATGAACCAATTTTGAGGCAACTTCGCAAAAGTGTATTTATGATTTATCGGTCGATAGATGTGTAATAGAGTAATAGGAAAATTTGAGTAATTTTGATAAGTTTTCGACTTAGCAGTGGCGATTTGATAAGGACAATGTAGGTATTTCGGCCAGTTTTCCCTAAATAGGAAAAAAATATATATGGAATCTATATCGAAATCTGAATAGATTGCAATCAAATTTCACATGCATAGTTACTATGTTGAATCTACTCCCTGTGCAAAATTTCGCGTAAATCGGATAACAACTTTGACCTCTGTGGTCATATGACGGAAAAACGGGCGGAAGATATATATGGGAGCTATATCAAAATCTGAACCGATTTCAACCAAAATAAACACGCATATGCAGAACCCTAATTCTACTGCCTGTGCAAAGTTTCAAGTTCAATTCTACTCCCTCTGCAAAATTTCATGTAAATCAGAGTAGCACTTTTGCCTCTGTGGCATATTAGACCAAATCGGGCGAATGATATATATGGGAGCTATATCTAAATCTGAACCGACTTCAAATAAATTTTGCACAATTAACGATACTATAAAACGTACTCCTTGTGCAAAATTTCAAGCAACTCAGGGCAAAACTCTGGCTTTTGAGGCCATATAAATCCAAATCGGACGAAAGATATATATGGGAGCTATATCTAAATCTGAATCGATTTTGACCATATTTGGCACATACAATAGTATCGTCAAAAATACCGCTTGGGCAAAATTTGAAGTAAGCCAGGGCAAAACTCTGGCTTTTGAGACCATATAAGTCCAAATCGGGCGAAAGATATATATGTGAGCTATATCTAAATCTGAACCGATTTTAACAAAATTTAACACACTTAACAATACTATTAAACGTACCCCTTGTGCAAAATTTGAAGCAAATTACGGCAAAACTCTGGCTTTTGTGGTCATATAAAATCAAATCGGACGAAAGATATATGTGGGAGCTTTATCTAAATTTGAACCGATTTCAATCACATTTACCGTGCATTGGTACAATGTCAATTCTACCCTCTGTGCAAAATTTCACGAAGATCGGTAGTAAACTTTGGCCTTTGTGGTCATATGAGTCTAAATCGGACGAAATATATATATTGGAGCTATATCTAAATCTGAACCGATTTGGCTGATATTTTGCAAGATTTTCGAGATTCATAAAATATTTGGATGTACGGTATTTCAAGAAAATCGGTTGATAAACACGCTAACTATGACCAAATCGGGGATAAATATATATGGCAGCTATATCTAAATCTGAACCGATGTTTTCCAAAACCAATAGCGATTGTCTCTGTGCCAAGAAACGGCCCTATGCCAAATTTGAGCACGATCGGACTTAAATTTCGAGCTGTACTTTGTGCACAAAATTACATATACACCCAGAAAAAAGTGACCCCTTCTTTAAGTTAAAATGAACTTCTTTGTGAAGAAAGTTGAACTTCGTATAGCGCCAAAGACATTTTTATTTGTTTGAACGATGTGATTTTCGTAGAAATTA
>NC_134400.1:193564639-193642814 GCF_050003625.1 Haematobia irritans | reverse complement strand
ATATATTAAACAAAAACCAGGCCGATTAAAGACGTATACAATTCAGTTCGACAAACTTTTCTATAGAAAAGTCGAACACTAGCCAACAACCATTTTCACAAAATGGTTGTTGGCTAGTGTTATCAGCCGGATCGGATGAAATTTGCTTCTCTTAGAGGTTCCGCAAGCCAAATCGTGGGATCGGTTTATATGGGGGCTATATATAATTATGTACCGATTTCGACCAATTTTTGCATGGGTGTTTGAGGCCATATATTAACACCACATACCAAATTTCAACCGAATCGGTTGCATTTTGCTCTTCCACGAGGCTCTGGAGGTCAAATCTGGGGATCGGTTTATACGGGGGCTATATATAACTATAGACCGATATGGACCAAATTTTGCGTGGCTGTTAGATACCACATACTAACATCACGTACCAAATTTCAACCGGATTGAATTAAATTAGCTCTTCCAAGAGGCTCCGGTGTTCAAATCTGGGGATCGGTTTATATGGGGTCTCTATATAATTATGGACCGATATGAACCAATTTTTGCATGGTTGTTAAAGACCATATATTTTTTTTTATATTTTATATGAATTTTTATATGTTTTTTTTGCCACATTTTTACTTAAAAAACGCCGTTTTTTTACCTTTTTAAGCCGCTAACATCCAAACTACTTACCCGATTTGAAAATTTTCTGAGAATGAGTTGTAGACGGCTCAATTTTCTTTAATTTGAGTAGCATTAGGATCAAAAAGGTCAAAGAAAACGAAAGATATGCTCAAAATTGTAGGTGTACCTCCAAAAATTAAAAAAACAAGTAAGGAAAGTCTAAAGTCGGGCGGGGCCGACTATATTATACCCTGCACCACTTTGTAGATCTAAATTTTCGATACCATATCACATCCGTCAAATGTGTTGGGTGCTATATATAAAGGTTTGTCCCAAATACATACATTTAAATATCACTCGATTTGGACAGAATTTGATAGACTTTTACAAAATCTATAGACTCAAAATTTTATGTTGGCTAATGCATCAGGGTGGAACACAATTTTAGTAAAAAATATGGGAAACATTTAAATCTGAAGCAATTTTAAGGAAACTTCGCAAAAGTTCATTTATGATTTATCGCTCGATATATATGTGTTAGAAGTTTAGGAAAATTAGAGTCAGTTTTACAACTTTTCGACTAAGCAGTGGCGATTTTACAAGGAAAATGTTGGTATTTTGACCATTTTTGTCGAAATCAGAAAAACATATATATGGGAGTTATATCTAAATCTTAACCGATTTCAACCAAATTTGGCAGGCATAGCTACAATGCTAATTCTACTCCATGTGAAAAATTTCAACTAAATCGGAGCAAAAAATTGGCCTCTGTGGTCATATGAGTGTAAATCGGGCGAAAGCTATATATGGGAGCTATATATAAATCTGAACCGATTTCAATCAAATTTGGCACGCATATCTAGAATGCTAAATCTACTCCCTGTGCAAAATTTCAACCAAATTGGGCCAAAACTCGGGCTTCTGGGGCCATATAAATCCATATCGGGCGAAAAATATGTATGGAAGCTATATCTAAATCTGAACCGATTTCAATCAAATTTGGCACACATGACTATACTACCAATTGTGCTCCTTGTGCAAAATTTCAAGCTAATCGGGATAAAACTCTGGCTTCTGGGTCCATATAAGTGCATATCGGGCGAAAGATATATATGGGAGCTATATCTAAATCTGAACCGATTTCAACCAAATTTAACACGCATAGCAACAATGCTAATTCTACTCCCTGTGCAAAATTTCAACTAAATCGGAGCAAAAAATTGGCCTTTGTGGTCATATGAGTGTAAATCGGGCGAAAGCTATATATGGGAGCTATATATAAATCTGAACCGATTTCAATCAAATTTTGCACACTTGACTATACGACTAAGTGTTATGCTAATACAAAATATCAAGCAAATCCGTATAAAACTCTGGCTGCTGGGTCCATATTAGGGCATATCGGGCGAAAGATATATATGGGAGCTATATCTAAATCTGAACCGATTTCAATAAAATTTGGCACACTTGACTATAGTACTAATTGTTCTTCTTGTGCAAAATTTTAAGCAAATTAGGGTAAAACTCTGGCTTCTGGGGCCATATAAGTCCATATCGGGCGAAATATATATATGGGAGCTATATCTAAATCTGAACCGATTTCTTCCAAAATCAATAGGGATCTATTCTGAGCCAAAACACATAATTGTGCCAAATTTGAAGTCGATTGGACTAAAACTGCGACCTAGACTTTGATTACAAAAATGTGTTCACGGACAGACGGACAGACGGACAGACGGACATCGCTATATCGACTCAGGAACCCACCCTGAGCATTTTTGCCAAAGACACCATGTGTCTATCTCGTCTCCTTCTGGGTGTTGCAAACATATGCACTAACTTATAATACCCTGTTCCACAGTGTGGAGCAGGGTATAAAAAATTAAAAAAATTATATCTCGAAAACCAATCGACAGAAAATTTTTTAAAAATCATTTTCGTGTTTAGTAGGTCATAATCAATAAGAAAAATTATGCTAGAAACAATTCACAAAATGGTTGTTGGCTAGTGTTATCAGCCGGATCGGATGAAATTTGCTTCTCTTAGAGGTTCCGCAAGCCAAACCGTGGGATCGGTTTATATGGGGGCTATATATAATTATGGACCGATTTCGACCAATTTTTGCATGGGTGTTTGAGGCCATATATTAACACCACATACCAAATTTCAACCGAATCGGTTGAATTTTGCTCTTCCACGAGACTCTGGAGGTCAAATCTGGTGATCGGTTTATACGGGGGCTATATATAACTATAGACCGATATGGACCAAATTTTGCGTGGCTGTTAGATACCACATACTAACATCACGTACCAAATTTCAACCGGATTGAATTAAATTTGCTCTTCCAAGAGGCTCCGGTGTTCAAATCTGGGGATCGGTTTATATGGGGTCTCTATATAATTATGGACCGATATAAACCAATTTTTGCATGGTTGTTAAAGACCATATACTAACACCACGTATCAAATTTCAACCGGATCGGATGAATTTTGCTCCGCAAAGAGTCTCCGGAGGTCAAATCTGGGGATCGGTTAAAAGGGTGATACGGTCAAAATTTGGTCAAGGGAAAACGCGTGTAAATCGGTGAAATCGTTTATTTAAAAAATCAAATTAAATTTCTTTTTCAAGTCCAATTAGTGTAAAATTCAGGAAAAATATTCAGTTAGGCCTTCGCTTTTCCAAATCCGAATTGCCGGGCCTCACGCTTGACACCTGCCATCAGATTTTGTACAGCCACCTTGTCCACCTTCTTCGCCGCAGAAAGCCAGTTTGCCTTGAACTGCTGCTCGTCCTTAGCAGTTTTTTTGGTCTTCTTTAGGTTCCGCTTGACAATAGCCCAGTATTTCTCTCTCTGGGAGGGTTCTTGTTCTTTGGAACCACCTGCACGTTGTTGGCGGCGTACCACTCCATGGCCTTTTTACCGTAATGGCAAGATGCCAAATCCGGCCAAAACAGTACTGAACAACCGTGTTTCTTCAGGAAAGGCAGCAGACGTTTATTCGAACACTCTTTCACGTAAATTTCTTGGTTGACAGTCCCGTAAGCTATGAAAATGCTGCTTTTCAAGCCACAGATACAGATGGCTTGCCAAACCAGATATTTCTTTGCGAACTTTGACAGTTTTATGTGCTTGAAAATATCTGCTACCTTTCCCCTTCCTTTTGCCGTATAAAACTCCTGTCCCGGAAGCTGCTTGTAGTCGGCTTTGACGTAGGATTCGTCGTCCATTACCACGCAGTCAAACTTCTTCAGCATCGTCGTGTACAGCCTCCGGGATCACGCTTTGGCCGTCGTATTTTGTTTATCATCGCGATTTGGAGTCACTACCTTCTTGTAAGTCAATAATCCGGCTCGTTTTTTGGCTCGATGCACGGTTGTAGACGATACACCCAGCTTATTTGCTGCATCTCGGAGAGAGAGGTTAGGGTTTCGCTTGAAACTACCGGCACCTCTCTTTGTCGTCCGGTTTTCGATTTCCCCCCGATCCAGACTTCCTGGCTGTCGACAAACGTTCCCCAAACACTTTAATTACATTTGTAACGGTTGATTTGGCAACTTTTAGCGATTTTGCCAGGTTTGCGTGCGAGTAGCTCGGATTTTCGCTATGCGCGAGAAAAATTTTGATACGCTGCTCTTATTGCTTGGACGGCATTTTGACAACTGAAGAAGGAATTCCAAAGTAGGAGCAACATTCTACAGACACACACCTTCAAAATGAGGGGTGTTCAGGTTTTTTTAATGCAAAATTGAAAGAAATACGTCAAGTATATATATATATATATATATATATATATATATATATATATATATATATATATATATATATATATATATATATATATATATATATATATATATATATATATATATATATATATATATATATATATATATATATATATATATATATATATATATATATATATATATATATATATATATATAACTGAACCGACTTGTCAAGTAAATCGGAGTGAAATTTTGACATCTGGGACCATATAAGTGCGTATTGGACGAAAGATATATAATGCTGCTATATCTAAATCTGAACCAATTTCAACTAAATTTGGCATGCATAGTCCAAATGTTAATTCTATGTCCTGTGTCTAATTTTAAGAAAATCGGAGTGAAATTTTGACCTACGGTGGTCTTATGATTGCAAATCTGACGAGAGATATATATGGAAGCTATATCTAAATCTGAACCGATTTCAACCGAATTCGATACGCATATATTGTTAATTCTAGTCCCTGTGCCAAATTTCACGTAACTCGGAGTAAACCTTTGGCCTATGGGAGCTATTTCTGAATCTGAACCGATTTGATTGATATTCTGCAAAATTTATCAGACTCACTAAATATTCGATTATACGAAATTGAAAGCAGATCGGTTGATAAATACGTCATTTATGTACAGATCGGTTATAAATATATATATATAACAGCTATATCTAAATCTGAACCGATTTTTTTCAAAATCAATAGGGATCAATCGGATTTAACAGCGAGCTGAACTTTGCACACAAAAATAAATCAACAGACAGACAGACAGACATCGTTAAATCGACTCAGAATTTAATTCTAAGCCGATCGATATACCAAAAGATGGGTCTATAACTACTGCTTCGCGGCGTAACATACAAATGCAAACTTATTATACCCTGTACCACAGTAGTGGTGAGAATATAAATAGCCCAATGGAATAGAAGGTGCAACGTCTTGTAAGAAGTGTTCATAATATGATTACCAATACAAATAATGCGTAAAGGCCTTAGATAGAGATGAGACAGTTACTTTGCTATCAATGCCAGATCAGTAGTGAGGATTTCAATAAATACCAAACAAAAAAATCTTATTTTTTCAACATTTCATTCCTATAGAATATTTTGTCAAAATATTATTTCAATAGAAAATTTTGTTAAACTTTTATTTGTATGGAAAATTGTGTCAAGATTTTATTTCTATAGAAAGTTTTGTCAAAATTTTATTTCTATAAAAAATTTTTGTCAAAATTTTATTTCTATAGAAAATTTTGTCAAAATTCTATTTTTATAAAAAAATTTTGTCAATTTTTTTTTCTATATAAAATTTTCTCAACAATTTTTATTTCTATAAAATTTTTTCTCAAATTTCTTTCAAAAATTTGTCAAAATTTTATTTCTATAGAAAATTTTATTAAAATTTAACTTCTATAAAAATTTTTGTCAAAATTTTATTTCTATAGAAAATTTTGTCAAAATTTTATTTCTATAAACAATTTTGTCAAGATTTTATTTCTATAGAAAATTTTTTCAAAATTTTATTTCTTTAGAAAATTTTGTCGAAATTTATTTCTATAGAAAATTTTGTCAAAATTTTATTTCTATTTCTTATTTACTTTGGCAGTAGTCAACTATAAAAAAAAAACCTTTTTTCGGAAGGTTCAAGTTTACTTCATTTTGGGTTGAGTGAATTACCGGAATTTATTCTGATAATTGGTTGATACTTTTGCTACAAGTAGAGGATGCTGATGAGGAATGTGGTAATTCCGAAACAGCTGTACATCCAACCATCTTACAGACTGTAGGGTTTTGCCCTATAAATTTTATATCTACAAAAAATTTGTGTTAAACTGTTATTTCCATAGGAATTTTTCTGAAAATTTTATTTCTATAGGAAATTTTTTCAAATTCTTATTTCTATAGAAAATTTTTTCAAATTTTTATTTCTATAAAACATTTCTTCAAACTTTTATTCCTACTGAAAATAATGTCAAAGTTTTTATTTCTTTGGAAAATTTTATTTCTGTAGAAAACTTTTTCAAAATCTTGTATCTACAGAATGTTTTCTAAAATTTTTATTTCTATAGAAAATGTTGTCAAAATTGTATTTCCATAGAAAATTTTGTCTAAATTTTATTTCTATAGACAATTTTGTCAAAAATGTTTTTCTATAGAAAATTTTGTCAAAATTTTATATCTATAAAAAATTTTGTCAACATTTTTTCTATGTAAATTTTTCTAAACAATTTTTATTTCTTTAAAAAATGTTCGTCAAAATTTTTTTTTTATAGAAAATTTTGTCAACATTTTTTTTCTATAGAAAATTTAGTCAACATTTTATTTCTATTGAAAATTTTGTCAACATTTTTTTTCTAAGAAAATTTTGTCAAAATTTTATTTCTATAGAAAATTTTGTCAACATTTTTTTTCTATAGAAAAATTTGTCAAAATGTTATTTCTATAAAAAATTTTGCCAACATTTTTTCTATATAAATTTTTCTAAACAATTTTTATTTCTATAAAAAAATTTGTCAAAATTTTATTTCCATATAAAATTTTATTTCAATAGAAAATTTTGTCAAAATTTTATTTCTATAGAAAATTTTGTCAAAATTTTATTTCTATAGACAATTTTGTCAAAATTTTATTTTTATGGAAAATGTTGTCAAAATTTTATTTTTATCAAAAATTTTGTCAACATTTTATTTTTATAGAAAATTGTGTGAATTATTTATTTCTATAGAAAATGATGTCAAAATTTATTTCTATATAAAATTTTGTTAAAATTTTATATCTACAAAAAATTTTCTTAAATTTTTTCTATAGAAAACTAATAAAAATATATCATCGTTTTCAATGTACTTATTATAATGGAAATTGGAATAATCTTCATCAGATATACTACTTGCTATTGTACTTAGATATGATAGATTGTACTTATGTCTATAAAAAATTTTGTCAAAATTTTATTTCCATATAAAATTTTGTCAATTTTTTTTTCTACAGAAAATTTTGTCAAAATTTTATTTCTATAGAAAATTTTGTCAAAATTTTATTTCTATAGAAAATCTTGTCAAAATTTTATTTCTATAGAAAATTTTGTCAAAATTTTATTTCTATAGAAAATTTTTTCAAAATTTTATATCTATAGAAAATTTTGTCAAAATTTTATTTCTATAGAAAATTTTGTCAAAATTTAAGTTTTATAGAAAATGTTGTCAAAATTTTATTTCTATCAAAAATTTGGTCAACATTTTTTAATAGAAAATTTTGTCAATTATTTATTTCTATAGAAAATGATGTCAAAATTTTATTTCTATATAAAATTTTGTTAAAATTTTATATCTAGGAAAAATCTTCGTAAATATTTTTCTATAGAAAATTAATAAAAATATATCATCGTTTTCAATGTACTTATTATAATGGAAATTGGAATAATCTTCATCAGATATACTACTTGCTATTGTACTTAGATATGATAGATTGTACTTATTTCTATAAAAAATTTTGTCAAAATTTTATTTCCATATAAAATTTTGTCAAATTTTTTTTCTGCAGAAAATTTTGTCAAAATTTTATTTCTATAGAAAATTTTGTCAAAATTTTATTTCTATAGAAAATCTTGTCAAAATTTTATTTCTATAGAAAATTTTGTCAAAATTTTATTTCTATAGAAAATTTTGTCAAAATATTATTTCTATAGAAAATTTTGTCAAAATTTTATTTTTATGGCAAATGTTGTCAAATTTTTATTTCTATCAAAAATTTTGTCAACATTTTTTTTATAAAAAATTTTGTCAATTATTTATTTCTATAGAAAATGATGTCAAAATTTTATTTCTATATAAAATTTTGTTAAAATTTTATATCTACAAAAAATTTTCGTAAATTTTTTTCTATAGAAAATTAATAAAAATATAGCATCGTTTTCAATGTACTTATTATAATGGAAATTGGAATAATCTTCATCAGACATACTACTTGCTATTGTACTTAGATATGATAGATTGTACTTATATCTATAAAAAATTTTGTTAACATTTGTTTTCTATAGAAAATTTTGTCAAAATTTTATTTCTATAGAAAATATTGTCAATATTTTTGTTTCTATAGAAAATTTTGTCAAAATTTTATTTCTATAGAAAATTTTGTCAACATTTTATTTCTATAGAAAATTTTATCAAAATTTTATTTCTATAGAAAATTTTGTCAACATTTTTTTTCTATAGAAAATTATGTCAACATTTTTTTTCTATAGAAAATTTTGTCAATTATGTATTTCTGTAGAAAATTTTGTTTAATTTTTTTTCTATATAAAATTTTGTTAAAATTTTATATCTATAAAAATTTTCTTAAATTTTTTTCTATAGAAAGTTTCTATAGAAAATTTTCAATGTACTTATTATAATGGAAATTGGAAAAATCTTCATCAGACATACTACTTGCTATTGTATTTAGATATGCAAATGCTTAAAAATTTGTCGACAACGGCAATGTAAACAAAAACTATGTGGTAAAAATATTTGCAATTCTTAAGGTTCTGCAACAAAAAAATTTTACGTATTAGGTTGGTTTTTAATTTGAATACATTGAAAAGTGTCAGCCACAACAACACCTTTGCCTGTTATAATGCAAAGAATTTTGTAAAAACAAAAACAAAAATTTTTATACGAATTTTCCCACGTATATATTGTTGGCGAAATATTCATAAATTTAATTTAATAATGTGGTTGTATGCAATTCTTTTGTTTTGGGATTTTATTTATAGCTTTTATTTTATAAATTTAATGATTTTTTTTTTTATTTTCCAACTACCAACTACCTGTATCACAAATCTTTGCCCTTTGGTGTATAAATGCTGTAAGATTGAAATAAATCTTAAGAATAGGTTGTATTTTGTATCTCAAGTATTTTATATATACAACCTTAAATCTGTGGGGTTGTAATAACAATGCTAAGATATTTTGTATATGGTCGTATTTTGATCAAATTTTAATACAACGAAATATCTACCAAATTTTAATGTAACTATGCCAGAGAACTAAGATTTCTTTTATTTCAAATATTTGTAAACCAATTTACATATTTACGATTGAGCTTTAAATTACGTTTGATCACAGAGGGCTCTCTAGTTCTCTACCGGTTCATATCTGTGGTTAGTACTAAAATTTTAAAACTTTTATATGAGCTTTTATATGGGCCTAATTCAACGCAGCTGCATCTGCGCACAAGACTGTTAGCCAACAATGATATTGTATCGAGGCTTCAATTCAAATGCTTTGGTTTGGTGTGAATTCAAAGTGCTTTAAAAAAATCTTAAAAAAACTTGCAAAGCACAAGTACTTGAATTCCAATGTAATTTTCTAAATTTGTTGATCATAGTAAGAGATATAACGTTAGCCAAGTTTCAAACCACTTTGTGGTTAAAAATACAAATTTTCAACGATGAGTAGCCAAAAGGGGACATACGTTTATTTAATCAAATTTCAACTTATGCCCACCATGATAAGGTGGGGCTATATAATAAGTTTGTCTTTCCATTTGTTGCACATCGAAATATCGATTTCCAACCATAAAAGAATATGAGTTCTTGATTATGAACTTGAGAGGGCTTTACACAGAAGAAAATTTCACGAAAATTTTTCCAATTAAAATTTTAATTGAATCTTTAAAAATATTCTATTAAAAATTTAATTGATTCAACAAATTTTTTTTTGAAACAAAAATCAATCACCAAAATTAATAATATCAATTAATTTTTTAATTGACCTTCAATTAATTTTTTAATTGATACTATCATTTCTGTGATTGAAGACATTTCAATTAAAAAGATTATTCGTGATTGAACAAAAAAAAAAAATGTTTGTGTGTAGGCTACCAGAATCACTGAAGTTATATCCAGGGCTGCCAGGGCCAATTGACGATTTTTTACTAAAAAAAAGCAAATGTCGATTTTCCGACTTTTACCCCAAAAATGACGATATCAGCTTCGTTCAAAAAACAGTTCGTTTACACCTTCAGAGCCAGCAAAAGAGCGAATGCATTTGACAGTTGTCAGATAGGGAAATTGCAAGTTTTTGTTAGAGCTTTCATACATATAGGAGCTATATCCCATTTTACATCTACAGTATTAATATCCCAGTTGCCACGCATGTTAAAAATACTCCACGAAAATTTGAAGACAATTTTATCAAAAATCTACGAAATTAAAAAAAAAATATTTTGAAATTGTTGATCACATTTTTGTGGTTATATACAAAAATATTGTTTTATTCGAAAGAAATGTTTGAATTTATAGATTTTTTTAATTTTATGCTGAAATTTAATTTTATTTCTTGTCAAAATTTTATTTCTATAGAAAATTTTGTCAAAATTTTATTTCTTTTGTCAAAATTTTATTTCTACAGAAAATGTTGCCAACATTTTATTTCTATAGAAAATTTTGTGAAAATTTTGTGAAAATTTTATTTCTATAAAAAAATTTTGTCAACATTTTATTTCTATCAAAAGTTTTGTGAAAATTTTATTTCTATAGACAATTTTGCTAATATTTTATTTCTATAGTAAATTTCGTTTTATTGTTATAAAAAAAAAAAATGTTTTTTTAGAAAATTTAGTCAAAATTTTATTTCTATGGAAAATATTGTCAAAATTTTATTTCTTATTTTGCCAACATTTAATTTCTATAGCAAAATTTGCCGAATTGTAATTTCTTTAGAAATATTTGCCACAATTTGAATTCTATGAATTCTATTTTGCGAACATTTTATTTCTATAGAAAACTTTGTCAAAATTTTATTTCTATAGTAAATTTCGCCAAAATTTTATTTCTATAGAAAATTTTGTCAAAATTTTATTTCTATAGAAATTTTTGCCAAAATTTTATTTCAATAAAAAAATTTCGTCAACATTTTATTTCTATAAAAAAATGTTGTCAAAATGTTATTTCTATAAAAAAAATTGTGAGATTATATTCCTATAGAAAATTTTGCTAATATTTATTTCTATATATAAATTTGGTCAAAATTTTATTTCTATAGAAAATTTTGACAAAATTTTATTTTTATAGAAAATTTCGTCAAAATTTTATTTTTATAGAAACTGTAGTCCAAATTTTATTTCTATTGAAAATGTTGTCAAAATTTTATTTTTATAGAAAATTTCATCATATTTTTTTTTTTGTTTATAGAAACTTTATTCAAAATTTTATTTTTATAGAAAATTTCGTCAAAATTTTATTGCTATAGAAATAGATATTTCTATAGATATGCTATAGATATGGACTAGAGGTGTGCACGTGAGTAATAGTTTACTCACGCTCACGCACACTCACGACTGAAATATCATACTCACGCGCGATATTTTTTGGTAGGACTCACGCACACTCACGAAAAGAAAATTTGTACTCACGCACACTCACGCACGAAAACGTCGTGACTCACGAAAAATACCGTGACTCACGAAAAATATCGTGACTCACGGATAATTTTATAATTAATTTACCTTACCGAAGTGTCTGAAAACATGAGCATTATTAAAATCGAGAGTGTTATTAAACTCTTAACATCCCAGGTGTCACTAAAATTGTAATTGAATTTAACTCTTAAGCGTTTTATGTTGGTGAGCAGGAATATTTTCGTGAGTGTAATTCGTTACTCACACACACTCACGAAAATATTATTCTCGTGACTCACGCTCACGCACGACATTTTGGTTTGTTAATCACGCTCACGCACACTATCATGCTATCATGAGCGTGACTCATGACTCACGCACGAATCACGAAAATTTTCGTGAGTCACGTGCACACCTCTAATATGGACCCAGAAGCCAGAGTTTTACCCTGATTTGCTTGAAATTTTGCTAAAACATAACACTTGGCCGTATAATCAATTGTGCAAAATTTGAAATCGGTGCAGATTTAGATATATGTTAGCTCCCATATATATCTTTCGCCCGATATGGACTTATATGGGTCCATAAGCCAGAGTTTTAGCCCAAATTGGTTGAAATTTTGCACTAGGAGTACAACTAGTAGTGTAGTCAAGTGTGCCAAATTTGGTTGAAATCGGTTCAGATTGAGATATAGCTCTCATATATATCTTTTGCCTGATATGGACTTGAATGGCCCCTGAAGCCAGAGTTTTAGCCCAAATTGGGCTACTAATTGTACACTAGGAGTACAATTAGTAGTGTAGTCAAGTGTGCTAAATTTTATTGAAATCGGTTCAGATTTTGATATAGCTCCCATATATAGCTTTCCCCCGATTTACACCCATATGACCACAGAGGTCAATTTTTTACTCCGATTTCGTTGAAATTTTGCACAGGAAGTAGAATTAGCATTGTAGCTATGCGTGCCAAATTTGGTTGGAATCGGTTCAGATTTAGATATAGCTCCCATATATATGTTTTTCTGATTTCGACAAAAATGGTCAAAACACCAACATTTTCCTTGTAAAATCGCCTCTGCTTAGTCGAAAAGTTGTAAAACTGACTGTAATTTTCCTTAACTTCAAATACATATATATATATATATATCGAGCGATAAATCCTAAATAACCTTTTTTGAAGTTTCCTTAAAATTGCTTCACATTTAAATCTTTGCCATAATTTTTTTAATAGCATGTCGTTTCACCCTAGTACATTAGCCGACTTCAATTTTGAGTCTATAGATTTTGTAGAAGTCTATCAAATTCTGTCCAGATCGAGTGATATTTAAATGTATGTATTTGGGACAAACCTTTATATATAGCCCCAACACATTTGACGGATGTGATATGGTATCGAACATTTAGATCTACAAAGTGGTGCAGGGTATAATATAGTTGGCCCCGCCCGACTTTAGACTTTCCTTACTTGTTTTTACTAACATAGTGTACCATCGCAGGGCGTTAGCCGACTTAAATTTTAAGTCTATCGATTATAAATTTTGTTCAGATGGAGTAAGATTTAACTGTATATATTTGGGACAAAAACCCTTTTATATAGCACCCAACACATTTGACGGATTCGATATAGTATCGAAAATGTGGATTTACAAAGTGGTGCAGGGTATAATATAGTCGGTCCCGCCCGACTTTAGACTTTTCTTACTTGTTTTAGGATGATAAAGAACAGTGGTAAATATGGTGTATATTGGTCCAAGATTTCATATAACGTCCATATAAATTCACATCTTGTGATGATTTGTTAATCATCGTAATTTCTAACAAATTAGCTTGGAATTTGAAAGCTGAAGATATTTTAGAACCACAAATTGCTGTGCGAAATTTGATTTATATTATTTTAAGTTCTGATGTAGACCACATTTCCCGCCTTGATTTGACTACTTACTCCGGATGGATGAAATTTACTTCGGGATTTTATGGGATTTTATATAATTATGGACCGATGAAAACTATATATAAAGACAATCAGGAGCTCCAATATTGAACGACAAAAATTCTATGAAATTTTCTATAACGACAAAATTTTTATTAATTTTTGTTTAATTTCTATATTTCTATGAAATTTTCTCCAACGACCCAATTTTTAAGAAATTTTACACTAACGACGTACGAGTAATTTCTACAGGATTTTCTCTAAAGATAAAATATCTATGCAATTTTCTTTACCGATAGGTTTCCTATGACATTATCTCTTATGTCAAAATTTTAATAAAATTTTCTCCAACGAAAAAATTTTTATGACATTTTCTCTAACGAAAAAATTATTATGAAATTTCTCTAACCCAGGTTAGGTTAGGTTAGTTAGCAGCCCGATGTATCGGGCTTACTTAGACTATTCAGTCCATTGTGAAACCACATCGGTGTACTTCTCTCTTATCACTGAGTGCTACCCGATTCTATGGTAAGCTCAACGACAAGGGACCTCCTTTTTATAGCCGAGTCCGAACGGCGTTCCACATTGCAGTAAAACCACTTAGAGAAGCTTTGAAACCTTCAGAAATGTCACCATCATAACTGAGTTGGGATAATCCACCACTGAAAAACTATTTGGTGTTCGGTTTCTCTAACGACAAAATTTCTATAAAATTTTCTTTAACGACAAATTGTCTATGAAGTTTTCTCTAACGACAAAGTTTCTATGAAATTTTCTCTAATGACAAAATTTCTATGAAGTTTTTTTTAAGGACAAAATTTCTATGGAATTTTCTTTAACGACAAAATTTCTATGAAATCTTCCTTAACGGAAAAAAAATTTTCTCTAGAGAACCAAATTCCTTGAACTTTTCTCAAAAGGATAGCTTTCAATACAATTTCCTGTAAAGAAAAGAATTCTATGAAATTTTCTATAGTTCTATGAAGATATAGAAAAAATTTCTAAGAAATTTTCATTCAAAAATGTATCTTTACCCAAAAAATATCTATGAATTTTTCTCTAACGACAAAATTGCTATGAAATTCTCTTTAACGACAAAATTTCTACGAAATTTTCTTTTTCTCCAACCATAAAATTTTTATGAAATTTTCTCTAAAGTAAAAAATTCCAATAGATTTTTTTCTAACGACAAAATTTCTATAAAATTTTCTCTACGGACGACAACATTTCTATGAAATTTTCTATAATTTTCTCTAACGACAAAATTCCTGTAGAATTTTCACTAACGACAAAATTTCTATGAAATTTTCTCTAACGCCAAATTTTCTATGGAACTTTTTCTAACGACAAAATTCCTATAGAATGTTCTATGGAAAAAATTTTTGACAAAACTTTCTATAAGAATAAAATTTTGCCGTAATTTTTATAGAAATAACAAGTATATACGGCCGTAAGTTCGGCCAGGCCGAATCTTATGTACCCTCCACCATGGATTGCGTAGGACCTTCTACTAAAGGCTGTCATCCACAATCGAATTACTTGGGTTGCGATAACACTTGCCGATGGCAAGGTATCGTAAAACTTTTTAACACTGTCTTCTAAATTGTAAGTTAGTCCATAAGGGGTATATATTAAACAAAAAAAAGGCCGTTTAAATACGTATATAATTCAGTTTGACAAAATTTTCTATGGAAGTAAAATGTTGACAAAATTTTCTATAACAATAAAATTTTGACAAAATTTTCTATAAAAATAAAACGTTGACAAAATTTTCTATAGAAATAAAATGATGACAAAATGTTCTATAGAAATAAAATGTTGACAAAATTGTCTATAGAAATAAAATGTTGACAAAATTTTCTACAGAAATAAATTTTTTACAAAATTTTCTATAGAAATAAAATTTTGACAAAATTTTCTATGGAAGTAAAATGTTGACAAACATTGCTATAGAAATAAACTTTTTACAAAACTTTCTATAGAAATGAAATTTTGACAAAACTGTCTATAGTAATAAAATTTGACAATTTTTACATGGCTGTTAGAGGCCATATACTAACGAAATGTACCAAATTTCAACCGCATCGGATGACTTTTGCTCTTCCAAGAGGCTCCGGAGGTCAAATCTGGGGATCGGTTTATATGGGAGCTATATATAATTATGGACCGATATGGACCAATTTTTGCATGCTTGTTAGATACCGTATACTAACATCAGGTACCCAATTTCAAACGGATCGGATGAATTTTACCCCTCCAAGAGGCTCCGGAGGTCAAATCTGGGGATCGGTTTATATGGGAGCTATATATAATTATGGACCGATATGGACCAGTTTTTGCATGGTTGTTAGAGACCATATACTAACACCACGTACCAAATTTCAATCGGGTAGGATGAAGTTTGCTCCTCCAAGAGGGTCCGGAGGTCAAATCTGGGGATCGGTTTATATGGGAGCTATATATATTTATGGACCGATATGGACCAATTTTTGCATGGTTGTTAGAGTCCGTATACTTAGACCACGTACCAAATTTCAACCGGATTGGATTAATTTTGCTGCTCCGGAAGGCTCCGCAAGCCAAATTTGGGGATCGGTTTATATGGGGGTTATACGTAAACGTGGGCCGATATGGCCCATTTTCAATACCATCCGACCTACATCAATAACAACTACTTGTGCCACGTTTCAAGTCGATAGCTAGTTTCGTTCGGAAGTTAGCGTGATTTCCACAGACGGACGGACAGCCGGACAGACGGACGGACGGACGGACATGCTTAGATCGACTCAGAATTTCACCACGACCCAGAATATATATACTTTATGGGGTCTTAGAGCAATATTTCGATGTGTTACAAACGGAATGACAAAGTTAATATACCCCCATCCTATGGTGGAGGGTATAAAAATTTGACACAATTTTCTATAGAAAAAAAATTTATATTTTTTTTATAGAAATAAAATGTTGGCAAAAATTTTCTGTATAAATAAAATTTTCAAAACATGTCCTATAGAAACAAAATTTTTACACAATTTTCTATAGAAATAAAATTTTGACAAATTTTTCTATAGAAATAAAATTTTTGACAAAATTTACTATAGAAATAAAATTTTGACAAAATTTTCTATAGAAATAAAATGTTGAGAAAATTTTTTATAGAAATAAAATTTTGAGACAATTTTTATAGAAATGGATATGACCCGCCAGTATGATTCAATCGATCTCAAAATGATCTAAACTTTTGTCAAAATTTTATTATTATAGAAAATTTTGTCAAATTTTGTTTTATCGAAGAGTTCGTCAAAATATCATTTCTATAGAAAATTTTGTCAAATTTTGCTTTCAATAGAAAATTTTGTCAAATTTTGATTTCAATAGAAAATTTTGTAAAAATTTTATTTCTATAGAAAATTTAGTCAAAATTTTATTTCCATTGGGATTTTGTTCAAAATTTTAGTTGTATAGAAAACTTACTCTAACTCCAAATTTTCTAGGGCACTTTTTCTAACTACAAAATTCCTATAGAATTTTCTCTACTAACGACACCATTTCTATGAAATTTTCTCTAACGACAAACTTTGTATAAAATTATCTTTAACAACAAATTTTCTATAAAATTTTCCCCAAATTTCCATGAAATTTTCTCTAATGACAAAATTTCTACGAAATTTTTCACCGTGGTGTAATTATTAGGATGCATAACATACCTTTCATTCAAAGAGTCATTGATTCAATCCCAGTTTCAAACGAACTCCATAAAGTGTTTTTATATATCCTTTTCACTAAGGACGAATTTTCTCTAAAGATGCAAATTCTGTGTAATTTTATTTAAAGATATTTTTGTATACCCTCCACCATAGGATGGGGGTATATTAACTTTGTCATTCCGTTTGTAACACATTGAAATATTGCTCTAAGACCCCATAAAGTATATATATTCTGGGTCGTGGTGAAATTCTGAGTCGATCTGAGCATGTCCGTCCGTCCGTCCGTCTGTTGAAATCACGCTAACTTCTGAACGAAACAAGCTATCGACTTGAAACTTGACACAAGTAGTTGCTATTAATGTAGGTCGGATAGTATTGCAAATGGGCCATATCGGACCACTTTTACGTATAGCCCCCATATAACCCGACGCTCAGATTTGGCTTGTAGAGCCTCTTGGAGCAGCAAAATTCATCCGATCCGGTTAAAATTTGGTAAATGGTGTTAGTATATGGTCTCTAACAATCATGCAAAAATTGGTCCATATCGGTTCATAATTATATATGGCCCCCATATAAACCGATCCCCAGGTTTGACCTCCGGAGCCCCTTGGAAGAGCAACATTCACCCGATCCGGTTGAAATTTGGTACGTGGTGTTAGTATATGGTCTCTAACACCCATGCAAAACTTGGTCGAAATCGGTCAATAATTATATCTAACCCCCATATAAACCGATCCCCAGATTTGACTTCCGGAGCCTCACGGATGAGCACAATTCATCCGATTCGGTACGTGGTGTTAGTATATGGTCTCTAACAACCATGCAGGAATTGGTCCATATCGGTCCATAATTATATGTAGCCCCCATATAAATCGATCCCCATCGATCGATTGGTCGAAATCGGTCAATAATTATATATAGACCCCATATAAACCGATCCTCAGATTTGAATTCCGGATCCTCATGGATGAGCACAATTCATCCGATTCGGTTGAAATT
The DNA here is from genome assembly GCF_050003625.1 of Haematobia irritans. Taxonomy (NCBI): domain Eukaryota; kingdom Metazoa; phylum Arthropoda; class Insecta; order Diptera; family Muscidae; genus Haematobia; species Haematobia irritans. The sequence goes on along the minus strand of NC_134400.1, from coordinate 193,624,421 downwards.
TGGTACGTGGTGTTAGTAAAGGGTGATACGGTCAAAATTTGGTCAATATAAACTTGACGTATTTCTTTCAATTTTGCATTTAAAAAACCTGAACACCCCTCATTTTGAAGGTGTGTGTGTGTAGAATGTTGCTCCTATTTTGATTTTGGAATTCACTCTTCAGTTGTCAAAATGCCGTCCAAGCAAGAAGAGCAGCGTATCAAAATTTTGATCGGGCATCGCGAAAATCCGAGCTACTCGCACGCAAAGCTGGCAAAATCTCTAAAAGTTGCCAAATCAACCGTTACAAATGTAATTAAAGTGTTTGTGGAACGTTTGTCGACAGCCAGGAAGTCTGGATCGGGGGGAAATCGAAAACCGGAAGCCGCTGAGACGACAAAGAGAGTTGCCGGTAGTTTCAAGCGAAACCCTAACCTCTCTCTCCGAGATGCTGCAAATAAGCTGGGTGTATCGTCTACAACCGTGCAGCGAGCCAAAAAACGAGCCGGACTATCGACTTACAAGAAGGTAGTGACTCCAAATCGCGATGATAAACAAAATACGACGGCCAAAGCGCGGTCCCGGAGGCTGTATACGACGATGCTGACAAGTTTGACTGCGTGGTAATGGACGACGAAACCTACGTCAAAGCCGACTACAAGCAGCTTCCGGGACAGGAGTTTTATACGGCAAAAGGAAGGGGAAAGGTAGCAGATATTTTCAAGCACATAAAACTGCCAAAGTTCGCAAAGAAATATCTGGTTTGGCAAGCCATCTGTACCTGTGGCTTGAAAAGCAGCATTTTCATAGCTTCCGGGACTGTCAACCAAGAAATTTAAGTGCCTTTCCTGAAGAAACACGGTTGTTCCGTACTGTTTTGGCCGGATTTGGCATCTTGCCATTACGGTAAAAAGGCCATGGATTGGTACGCCGCCAACAACGTGCAGGTGATTCCCAAGGACAAGAACCCTCCCAACACGCCAGAGCTCCGCCCAATTGAGAAATACTGGGCTATTGTCAAGCGGAACCTAAAGAAGACCAAAACAAGTATATACAGCAGTAAGTTCGGCCGGGCCGAATCTTAAATACCCACCACCATGAACCAAATATTAGGGTTTCCTTTGAAATTTCAGGAGGGCTTGAGGACTTCAGGACACTTCCCGAACATAAATTTAAAGATTTCACCTATGAGGACTATATCAATTCTGGATTTATAAGAACCATTTTTGTTTGAGTTTTAGAGGAATCATTAACATCTCTTGTAAGTGTGCAAGAAATTTATAAAATAACGTCTTGATTTGAAATCTTAAATCTGTAGAAGTAAAATCTGGAAATTTTACATTGAGTTTCAAGCAATTTTCATGATCAGTGCGCCTTCTACACCCTCAAGAACTGAAGTCGGTCTATATGGAGGCATTGCCAAATGGACCGATAAAAACTTAATCCGATACACGTTTTTGTGAGCCTAAAATACCAGAATATTTACAATTTCAGGCAAATCAGATAAAAACTACGGTTTCTAGAAACCCAAGGAGTTAAATCGGGAGATCGTTCATATGGGGGCTATACTAAAATATGGACCGATACTCACCGTTTTCGGCACACCTCTTTATGACCCGAAAATACCTCTAGATTTCCAATTTCAGGCAAATAGGATAAAAACTTCGGATTCTAGAAGCCCACGAAGTAAAATCGGGAAATCGGTCTATATGGGGGCTATACCAAAATATGGACCGATACTCACCATTTTCGGCACACCTCTTTATGGTCCTAAAATACCTCTAGATTTCCAATTTCAGACAAATTGGATAAAAACTACGGTTTCTATAAGCCAAGACCCCAAATCGGGAGGTCGTTTTATATGGGGACCATACCAAAACATGGACCGATACTCACAATTTTTGGCAAACGTATTTGCGGTCCTACAATACCTCTCGATTTCCAATCTTAGGTAAATTGAATAAAAACTGCGGTTTCTATAAGCCCAAGAAGTAAAATCGGGAGATCGGTCTATATGGGGGCTATACCAAAACATGGACCGATAATCACCATTTTTTGGCACACCTCTTTATGGTCATAAAATACCTATAGATTTCAAATTTCAGGCAAATTGGATAAAAACTACGTTTTCTATAAGCCCAAGACCCCAAATCGGGAGGTCGGTTTATATGGGGACTATATCAAAACCTGGACCGATATAGCCCATCTTCGAACTTGACCTGCCTGCAGACAAAAGACGAGTTTGTGCAAAATTTCAGCACGATTGCTTCATTATTGAAGACTGTAGCGTGATTACAACAGACAGACAGACAGACGGACATCGTTATATCGTCTTAGAATTTCTCCCTGATCAAGAATATATATACTTTATATAGTCGGAAATCGATATTTCGATGTGTTACAAACGGAATGACAAACTTATTATACCCCCGTCACCATTCTATGGTGGTGGGTATAAAAAAACTGCTAAGGACGAGCAGCAGTTCAAGGCAAACTGACTTTCTGCGCCGAAGAAGGTGGACAAATTCTGATGGCAGGTGTCAAGCGTGAGGCCCGACAATTCGGATTTGGAAAAGCGAAAGCCTAACTGAATATTTTTCCTGAATTTTATACTAATTGAACTTGAAAAAGAAATTTAATTTGATTTTTTAAATAAACGATTTCACCGATTTACACGCGTTTTCCCTTGACCAAATTTTTACCGTATCACCCTTTATATGGTCTCTAACAACAATGCAGGAATTGGTGTATATCGGTCCATAATTATATGTAGCTCCCATATAAATCGATTCCCAGATTTGACCTCCGGAGCCCCTTGGAAGAGCAAAATTCATCCGATTCGATTGAAATTTGGTACGTGGTGTTAGTATATGGTCTCTAACAACCATGCAGGAATTGGTCCATACCGGTCTTAGATATATAAACCCCTATTTAAACCGATCCTCAGATTTGACCTCCGCAGCCCTTGGAGGAGCAAAATTCATCCGATCCGGTTGAAATTTGGTACGTGGTGAAATTTGGTACATAGTATATGGCCGCTAACAATCATGCCAAAATTGGTCCGTATCGGTCTATAGTTATATATAGCCGATCCCCAAAAAAAACTTCCAAAATATTATTCCTATAGAAAATTTCGTTAAAATTGTATGACTATAGAAAATTTCGTTAAAATTTTATGACTATAGAATATTTCGTCAAAATTTTATTTCTATAGAAAATTTTGTCAAAATTTTATTTCTATAGAAAATTTTGTCAAACTGAATTTTTGTGTAGTATATAAACCCTATGGATTAATTTACAATTGAGAAGACGGTGTTTAGAAGTTTTAAGATACCTTGGCAAGTGTTACCGCAACCCAATTAATTCGATTGTGGATGACAGTCTTGAGTACTAGTTTCTATGCAATCCATGGTGGGGGGTACATAAGATTTGGCCTGGCCGATCTTACGGCCGTATATACTTGTTTAATTCTAATCCTAACGACAATGTCCATAAATTTTTCTCTAATGGTGATTCTTTTTTTGTAATTTGTCAGGTAATAATATTTTATATGATATTTTATTAGCGGCAAATACTCTCTGCTTTAGCCGATGACATAAAAATTTAATCGGACAAAAAAATTGTAACCTTAATAATAACAAAACTGAAAAATGCTCACTGTTGCTAATAAAGGATTTACAATTGCCAAAGTAATGCAACAACTCACAATCGGATTATAGTTTATTTACGTTTCTTTAGGAGGCAAACGGAACTTTATGGTTCAAAGGTAAATGGCTCGTCACGGCGATGGATGAAGAAGTGTTAACAACGAAGTATAATTAGAAAAGTATTGAAACAAGGATGAAGGCGTGAACTAAAATCACAGAGAAAAAAAGCTAATATAAAATATTCACGTTTTATCAGTTATCCAGGGATTATTAACGTCTTGTTCCATTGTATGGAGAATTAATACGAAGTAAACTTAGAACTTACATTTACAATGTAAATTCTTTCAATAGACAGTCATATAATAGATATGAATATGGGTTATAGGTTTCATTATCATCGGCAACTCTAACCACAACCCAACTTTATACGCAATCCATGGTGGAGGGTACATGAAAATCGATCTGACCGAACCATAGACCATAGAATGGTGATGGGGGTATAATAAGTTTGACATTCCGTTTGTAACACATCGAAATATCGATTTCCGACTATATAAAGTATATATATTCTTGATCAGGGAGAAATTCTAAGGCGATATAACGATGTCCGTCTGTCTGTCTGTTGTAATCACGCTACAGTCTTCAATATTGAAGCAATCGTTCTGAAATTTTGCACAAACTCGTCTTTTGTATGCAGGCAGGTCAAGTTCGAAGATGGGCTATATCGGTCCCGGTTTTGATATAGTCCCCATATAAACCGACCTCCCGATTTGGGGTCTTGGCCTTATAGAAATCGTAGTTTTTATCCAATTTGCCTGAAATTTGAAATCTAAATGTATTTTACGACCATGAAGAGATGTGCAAAAAATGGTGAGTATCGGTCCATGTTTTGGTATAGCCCCCATATAGACCGATCTCCCGATTTTACTTCTTGGGCTTCTAGAAACCGCAGTTTTTATTCAATTTACCTGAAATTGGAAATCTAGAGGTATTGTAGGACCACAAATACGTATGCCGAAAATTGTGAGTATCGGTCCATATTTTGGTATAGCCCCCATATAGACCGATCTCCCGATTTTACTTCTTGGGCTTCTAGAAACCGCAGTTTTTATTCAATTTACCTGAAATTGGAAATCTAGAGGTATTGTAGGACCACAAATACGTATGCCGAAAATTGTGAGTATCGGTCCATATTTTGGTATAGCCCCCATATAGACCGATCTCCCGATTTTATTTCTTGGGCTTCTAGAAACCGCAGTTTTTATTCAATTTACCTGAAATTGGAAATCTAGAGGTATTGTAGGACCACAAATACGTGTGCCAACAATTTTGAGTATCGGTCAATGTTTTGGTATGGTCCCCATATAAAACGACCTCCCGATTTGGGGTCTTGGGCTTAAAGAAACCGTAGTTTTTATCCAATTTGTCTGAAATTGGAAATCTAGAGGTATTTTAGGACCATAAAAAGGTGTGCCGAAAATGGTGAGTATCGGTCCATATTTTGGTATAGCCCCCATATAGACCGCTTTCCCGATTTTACTTCTTGGGCTTCTAGAATTCGAAGTTTTTACCCAATATGCCTGAAATTGGAAATTTAGAGGTATCTTCAGATGATAAAGAGGTGTGCCGAAAACGGTGAGTATCGGTCCATATTTTAGTATAGCCCCCATAAGAACGATCTCCCGATTTAACTCCTTTGGTTTCTAGAAACCGTAGTTTTTATCGGATTTGCCTGAAATTGTAAATAATCTGGTATTTTAGGCTCACAAAAACGTGTAGCGGATTAAGTTTTTATCGGTCCATTTGGTAATGCCTCCATATAGACCGACTTCACTTCTTGAGGGTGTAGAAGGCGCACTGATCATGAAAATTGCTTGAAACTCAATGTAAAATTTCCAGATTTTACTTCTACACATTTAAGATTTCAAATCAAGACGTTATTTCATCACTTTCTTGCACACTTACAAGAGATGTTAATGATTCCTCTAAAACTCAAACAAAAATGGTCCTTATAAATCCAGAATCTGATATTGTCCTCATAGGTGAAATCTTTAAATTTATCTTCGGGAAGTGTCCTCAAGTCCTCCTGAAATTTCAAAGGAAACCCTAATATTTGGTTCATGGTGGTGGGTATTTAAGATTCGGCCCGGACGAACTTACTGCTGTATATACTTGTTTTTTATTATTTTGATAATGCAACTTAATTATAGAACCGAAAAACACTATCATTAATTCATTAGCCAAATGTGTCTAAATTGGCAAGACGATATAATAAAGTTTTCTTCTTTCTTTCTTTCTTTCGTAATTTCTCAGATTTAATTCATTATTCATGGTCTGAAGAATAGTTTATCGCCTTTTAAATATTCTAAGGCAGTTTATTGTTTTTGTTTGGTTAAAATTTTATAGAATTTCTTCACCCCTAATAATGATCTTGATAAAATGGCATTTAATGATATTGTTTGCTAATTAATCAAATGGCCCAATACACATATACCAGCTGCTGATGTTCTAAAATATATTAAAAAATCTCAATACTTTCAAAATATTACCAACGCTTTGAGTATTTTCGCTTCTCATCTGCTAAAATATAAACTTAATTTGAATTTGTGTTTTTTTTCGATTTTTTAATTTAAATAAATAAATTTGTTTAAAAAATTTTAACATTCTCCTTTAAGCTGCTGCTATTTCCATAAACATTTAACCTTGACTATGGTAGAAAAACAAATCGATAGAGCATAAGAGATAACCAATCTGCCAATACTACTAAATCAAATAAACTTCTTTGTCGCTTAAGTAATACAGACATGAAAGATATATTTTATTAGCAAAGAAAAAAAAATCAATAAATATTTGCATTAAATTCGTTGACAAATATTTTAAATTCATTTGATCAAATTCCCAATAAAAACAAAATAAATCTTTGACATTCAAATTTTATGCCAAAGAATTTCAAATCACATTAATCTACCATTTAAAAACAAAAACCATATGATTGATGTCAAATGTAATAGTTAGGAATTCTACATCTCGCAAAAGATTCGTTATCAACACAGAAGAAAATATAAAGCAACCAATTTAGAACAAAATAATTAATTTTGGCCTGATTTATATACCCTCCAGTAGAGTCCAATCGATCTCAAAATGACTTACAATTTTGCAAAATTTTATTTCTATAGAAAATGTTTTCATATTTTGTTTTTATCGAAGATTTCGTCAAAATATCATTTCTATAGAAAATTTTGTCAAAATTTGTTTTCAATAGAAAATTTTGTCAAAATTTTATTTCTATGGAAAATTTTGTCAAAATGTTATTCTAAAGAAAGTTTTGTCTAAATTTTATTAAAAAAAATTGTTATTTCTATAGAAAAGTTTTTCAAAATTTTATTTCTATAGAAAATTTTGTCAAAATTATATTTCTATAGTAAATTTTGTCAAAATTTTATTTCTATAGAAAATTTTGTCGAAATTTTATTTCCATTGGGAATATTTTCAAAATGTTATTTCTATAGAAAGTTTTGTCAACATTTCATTTCTATAAAAAATTTTATCAAAATTTTATTTCAACGGAAAATTTTATCAAAATTTTATTTCAACGGAAAATTTTACCAAAAATTTTTTTCTATAGAAATTTTTGTCAAAAATTTAATTCTATAGAAAATTTTGTCAAAATTTTATTTCCATTGGGAATTTTTTCAAAATTTCATTTCTATAGAAATTTTATGTCAATGGAAAATTTTGTAAAAAATTTATTTCTATAGAAAATTTTGTCAAAAATTTAATTCTATAAAATTTTTGTCAAAAATTTAATTCTATAGAAAATTTCTATTTACAATTTTATTTCCATAGTAAAATTTGTTGAAATTTTATTTCTATAGAAAATTTTGTCAAAATTTTATTTCAATAGAAAATTTTGTCAAAATTTTATTTCAATAGAAAATTTTGTCGAAATTTTATTTCCATTGGGAATATTTTCAAAATGTTATTTCTATAGAAAGTTTTGTCAATATTTCATTTCTATAAAAAATTTTATCAAAATTTTATTTCAACGGAAAATTTTATCAAAAATTTTTTTCTATAGAAAATTTTGTCAAAAATTTAATTCTATAGAAAATTTCTATATAAAATTTTATTTCCATAGCAAAATTTGTTGAAATTTTATTTCTATAGAAAATTCTGTCAAAATTTTATTTCAATAGAAAATTTTATTTCAATTTTTATTTCAATAGAAAATTTTGTCAAAATTTTATTTCAATACAAAATTTTGTCGAAATTTTATTTCTATGAAAAATTTTGTCAAAAATTTATTTCTATAGAAAATGTTGTCAAAAATTTCTTTAGAAAATTTTGTTAAAAAATTATGTTTATAGAAAAATTTGCTAAATTTTATGTTTATAGAAAGTTTTGTCAAAATTTCATTTCTATAGAATATTTTGTCAAAATTTTATTTCTATAGAAAATTTTAGCAAAATTTTATTTCCATAGAAAATTTTGTCAAAATTTTATTTCTATAGACAACTTTTGTCAAACTTTTATTTCTATTGAAAAGTTTGTCAAAATGGTATTCCTAGAGAAAATGTTGTTAAAATTTTATTTCTATAAATAATTTTTCCAAGGTGTTATGTTACCAACATTTTATTTTAATACAAAATTTTTTCCATTTTTATACCCTCCACCATAGGATGGGGGGTATATTAACTTTGTCATTCCGTTTGTAACACATCGAAATATTGCTCTAAGACCCCATAAAGTATATATATTCTGGGTCGTGGTGAAATTCTAAGTCGATCTGAGCATGTCCGTCCGTCTGTTGAAATCACGCTAACTTCCGAACGAAACAAGCTATCGACTTGAAACTTGGCACAAGTAGTTGTTATCGATGTAGGTCGGTTGGTATTGCAAATGGGTCATATCGGTCCACTTTTACGTATAGCCCTCATATAAACGGACCCCCAAATTTGGCTTGCGAGGCCTCTAAGAGTAGCAAATTTCATCCGATCAGGCTGAAATTTGGTACATGGTGTTAGTATATGGTCTCTAACAACCATGCAAAAATTGGTCCACATCGGTCCATAATTATATATAGCCCCCATATAAACCGATCACCAGATTTGACCTACGGAGCCTCTTGGAAGACCAAAAATTCATCTGATTCAGTTGAAATTTGGTACGTGGTGTTAATATATGGCCTCAAACTCCCATGCAAAATTGGTCGAAATCGGGCCATAATTATATATAGGCCCCATATAAACCGATCCCCAGATTTGACCTCCAGAGCCCCTTGGAAGAGCAAAATTCTTCCCATTCGGTTGAAATTTGGTATGTGATGTTAGTATATGCTATCCAACAACCATGCAGGAATTGGTTCCTATCAGCCCATAATTATATATAGCTCCCATATAAACCGATCCCCAGATTTGACCTCCGGTGCCTTTTGGAGAAGCAAAATTCATCCGATCTGCTTGAAATTTGGTACATGGTGATCGTATATGATATTTAACAACCATGCCAAAAGTGGTCCATATCAGTCCATAATCATATATAGCCCCATATAAACCGATCCCGAGATTTGGTTTTGGAGCCTCGTGGAGGAGCAAATTTCATCCGAGTGAGTTGAAATTTGGTACATGAGCTAGTATATGGTCGTTAACAACCATGCCTAACTAGGTCCATATCGGTCTATAGTTACATATATATATATATATATATATATCCCTCAGATAAATCGATTTCCAATCACACAAAAATTGGTCCATATCAAGTTCATAATTGTATATATCCCCCATATAAGCGACCCCCATATTTCAATTCTGGCTCTCTACGTACCGTGCAAAAAGTCCATATCGATTCGTAAGTATTTGTAGACATAACTATACATAACTTTTTTGTCTAATATATACCACGTATGGACTAACTCACAATTTAGAAAACGATGTTAAGAAGTTTTAAGATACCACAACCCAAGTATTTCGATTGTGGATGATAGTCTTTCGTAGAAGTTTCCACGCAATCCATGGTGGAGGGTACATAAGATTCGGCCTGGTCGAACTTACGGCCGTATATACTTGTTTTTTTTTTTTTGGAAATTTTTCTTAAAATTCCATTTTTACAGAAATTTTTCTTAAAATTCCATTTTTATAGAATTTCTTTTCTTCAAAATTTCATTTCTGTAGAAAATGTGTCAAAATTGTATTTCTATGGAAAATTTTGTCAAAAAAAATTTTATTGAACTTTTTGTGAAGATTTTATTCCTATACAAAATTTTGTCAACATTTTATTTAGATTAGATTAGATGTATGTTTATTGATATATATTATTTACAATTTGGTTAACCACTATATGTACAATTCAAAGAGTTTAAGGTTTTTTTTTATACTTTTTCTACTTAAACATAGCACTGGAATTAATGAATTAACTTAATGAGATTAATATTTTAATTGAAGGGAAAAATTTACAAAAACCTATACAAATTTTGTTAGTTAAAAATCTTATAAACTAGGCTCATATCTTAGAAGACTAGCTCGGAGATATGATTATATTCAGAATATGAACATTTGACATTAAAACGTTCTATTAAATCGTTTATTTTGACATGTACAAGTTCGATTCCAGCGTCCTTGTGTAAACGGGCCGTAGAATAATATCTAGGCAAATTATTGATCAGTTTTAAGATTTTATTTTGTATTACTTGAATCCTCTTAATGTGAGTTATGGCTGTTTTACCCCAGACGGGAGCTGCATAATATATAACAGCCTGGAAAATTACTTTAAATATTAACATTTTATTCCTGTAAAAATTCTACAGAAAATATTGTCCTAATTTTTTTGTAGAAAATTTTGTCAAAATTTTATTTCAATAGAAAAAAAAAATAATAATAATTGTATAATTAGATATAATGCATTTGGACGTCAATTGCCTGTTTCGGTATCAGGCTAACATGAAATAGAAAATTTTGTTGTAGAATATTTTGTCAAAATTTCATTTTAATAGAAAAATTTGTCAAAATTTTATTTCTATAGAAAATTTTGTCAAAGTTTTTTTCTTAAGAAAGTTTTGTAAAAATTTTGTTTCTTTAAAAAATTTTGTCAAAGATTTATTTCTATAGGAAATTTTGTCAAAATTTTATTTCTATAACAAATTTTGTAAAAATTTTATTTCTATAGAAAAATTTTTCAAAGTTTTATTTCTATAGGAAATTTTTTCAAAGTTTTATTTCTATAGGAATTTTGTCAACATTTTATTTCTTTAAACAAATTTTCTCAAAATTTTATTTCTATGGAAAATTTTGCATTATTTTATATATTTAGAAAATTTTGTCAGAATTTTATTTCTATAGAAAATTTTGTCAATATTTTATTTCTATATAAAATCTTATTTCCATAGAAAAATCTGTTAAAATTTTATTTGTAATGAAAATTTTGTCAAAAATTCTGCTGAAGTGCCTCATGGGTAATACTGTGTTTGGGATTTTTTCCTCCCAAACTGAATATATTATTAATCTATTAACGCAATCCCTACATTAAAAATGATGTCTCCACTTGAGTTGCAAAAATCATTCTTCTACTCCCTTTTTCAACTCTTATTTGTTTACCCAAAATGCATAACTAACTGTTCTAGCCATACATACTAACATGCATATGAGTATTTATATACACACTCGTTAGTACATATTTATGTAGGTACAGACAAGAAAACATTTTTGGGTGATCTTGCTGCTATGACTGCTTGGGGCAGTAACAAACAAAGTCACTTGCGTTTGGTCATCTACAAGAAGCAGAACATTTGAATTATTTTAAATCAAAGCTATGCATTGGGACATAGCTAGTAAATAGTTGTTGTATAAAATTGAGTTTCAACCACTTACATGAAATTATAAAATAATTTATAAGTGAATATGGATTAATAAAACTTTTGAATTGTGAAATCATTATGAACTAAAAAAAACAAACAATAAGTGTTTCTTCATTTGACTATTCTGATCATGGGGATCAGAAATTAAACAAAATTCTCCTACATATAAATGGTGCCGAAACCCGGGAGCTGTCCGCGTGGAGACAAGGCCTCCCTTTACATATAAAATTACTGCCGTCAAGCCTACGGTATTTTTAACGTGCTGTCTGCACACTGATTTACTGCCGTCAAGTCTACGGTATTTTTCATACGTACTGCCTGTACATTTGTTTCTTTCCTGAATTTCGAGCCAAATTCAAAGAAACATGTCATCGTCTGAAGTAGCTATCGAAGACCAGAAGAGGATCTTCAACCATATTAAGCGCGTGGCTGCGGCCTTCAACGCTAAACCCAAAGAAGCCATATCTAAAGGTTATGTGCAAACAATTCTGGAAGACTTGGAAAACAACTTTAAATTCTTCAAGGATGGACACGATCAAATCATGGAGATTCTACGAGAAAATTCTATTAATGAAAAGGACGTGCCTTATATCAGTAGTGATACCTATTACATGTGTTATGACTCATATATTAATTTGAAAAGTAAATTACTTGATAACCTTTTCGATTTTGATTCCCCACAGACTCCAACCGTTCACGCAAGTACTTTCTCAGCCCCCAGCCGCAATGAATCGTTCTGTGCTGCAGCCCGGTTACCAAAAATTGATTTGCCAACATTTTCAGGGGATTATCTTGAATGGATTGCATATCGTGATATGTTCAATACCCTTGTGCATCAAAATAGTTCCCTTACTAAGGTACAAAAATATTTTTACTTGAAAAGTTCATGCACCGGTACGCCACTTAGCATGGTAAGTGAATACCCAGCAGCAGAATCAAGTTATGATATGGCATGGGATGCTCTCGAGAAGAGATTTCATAATGAACGTAAACTTGTAGAACAAATTTTAAAGCGCCTGTTTTCCATTCCACCATCTAACGGTACATTTAAGAATATAAAATTTCTACTGGACACCACCAGAACTTGTCTGTCTCAACTGAAGTCGTTGAACATTGATATCTCAACATGGGACTCAATTCTAATTTATTTGCTTACGCAAAAACTAGATGCTCAGACCCGCAAGGAGTGGGAACAGTCACTCAAAGCCAGTACTTCCATCCCTCCGATGTCTGAAATGTTAATTTTTTTGGAAACTACCTTTCGAACTTTGGAATCTCTAGAAGAAGATTCTAGTTGTACACCAAAAACCTTTGGTATTGAATCTCGTAAAAAGCCAACAAAAACTGTACGAGCTCACACAGCTTCAACTGTCAACGATGACAACTGCCCTTGCTGCCACAAACGTCATCCACTTTATAAATGCTTCCGATTTACTACCCTTTCGTCCGCGGAGAAAAGGAATCTCGTAAATCAGCATCGTCTTTGCCGTAACTGTTTAAATTCTGGACACCTGCATTCGTCTTGTAGACTAAACACTAGATGCCATATTTGTCGTGAGCCGCATCATACTATTATACACAACGAATTCGTGAAAAATACATCACCTATTACTCAACCGAATAATTTCACCATGGATCAAACATTCCAGCCGCCTGCTACGACATCTACTCCTGACGCTGCTACTGTAAGTACAAACCTTTCTAATTTTGGCGCATCGAACTTGAATCCAGCAATGCTGCCAACTGTGAAAGTTTTAATCAAAACTAATGACCAACATTTTTGTGCTAGAGCTCTTGTGGATCAAGGGTCACAAATTTCATTTATATCTGAAGAACTTTCACAGCTACTACCTATTACTATTTCCAAAACCAAAGTTGATGTTTCTGGTATAGGTGGAGGACGAGCCAACACTGTGCATAAAGTTGCCAATTTTACCATATACTCTAAATACAAAAAGGAATTTGCATTACCTATTACGGCTCTTATTGTTTCCAGTGTAACTTCATACATTCCGCCGAAAATATCAGTAAAAAGTATTCCCGATGTCTCTAAGTTCTTTCTTGCAGATCCTGAATTTTTATCCCCAGATAAAATTGATATTCTTCTTGGAAATGATGTCTACTCTGATCTACTTCTTCCAGGCATTAAAAAATTACAAAATAGGCAAGAAACGTATCTAGGTTGGATGATATCTGGTTCCACTAAATCATATTTTAATTCTCCAAGAATTTCCGCTAATTTATGCTCTCTTGATGAGCAGCTCCGACTGTTTTGGGAACAGGAGGAAATTATGGACGCCAAGCCGCTGTCTACGGAAGAAGATCTTTGCGAGAAATTATTCATGGAAACTCATACACGCGATGATACTGGACGCTACACTGTACATTTACCGTTTAAGAAATTATTACAAGGTCATGAGCTACCTTCTTTTTCCCACACGGACTACAATGCTTTAAAACGACTGAAACAATTGGAATTAACATTTGAACACAAACAACAATTTGCCGCAGAATACAAAAAGTTTATGTTGGAATACGAAAATCTACAACATATGGTAAAACTCGTTGAGTACCCACACTCAATACCTTCAAATGCATATTTCTTTCCCCATCATGGTGTGCTTAGAGAGAGCAGCACAACAACAAAACTTCGTGTTGTTTTTGATGGTGGTAACTGCAAACCTCCACAAACTTCTATTAATGAGGAACTCTCAGCTGGCCCTGCGTTACAAAATGATCTCCCAACAATTCTCACTCGTTGGCGAAGACATCGCATTGCCTTTACAGCTGATTTGGAAAAAATGTTTAGGCAAATATTTGTTTTTCCTGAGCACCAAAACTACCAATGTATATTATGGAGAGATGCCTCTCGCAAAATTTGTGTATATGCTTTACGAACTGTAACATACGGTACTACGTCTGCTCCCTACTTAGCAATTAGAGTATTGCAACAACTAGCCACTGACGAGGAGAAACGTTTCCCACAAGCTAGCAAAACACTGCTTACTGACACGTATGTTGATGACGTCATATCTGGAGCAGACACTCTACCAGAGGCCTTTTATTTGCAAAAACAACTTACTTATCTTTTGAAATCAGGAGGATTTCATTTAAGAAAGTGGAATTCCAATTCAGTGGAGCTCATGGAGAGCATTTCAGAAGAAGACCGTGAAGTTAAAAATTTATTTGCTATCCAAGAACCAAAAATTGCTAAAGCACTTGGTATACACTGGGATACCAAGAACGATAACTTCCGTTTTTCAATAAATTTTCAATTTTCTGAAAACATTACTAAAAGCAGTTTACTTTCAGATGCATCCAAATTATTTGATCCGTTAGGCTGGATCAGTGCAACGACCATTTTAGCAAAAATTATATTTCAGCAGTTGTGGAAATTAAAATTAGACTGGAATGATACTTTACCCAAAAATATTCAACAGGAATGGCTCCGATTTCGATCAAAATTAAAATCTCTTGAAGAGATACGAATACCAAGATGGATTGGCTACAGCTCAACCGGCTGTGAAATACAATTACACGCATTCAGCGATACCTCAAAACTGGCTTACGCAGCTGTAGTTTATACCCGAATAAAAACACAATCTGGTGAGATAATAATAAATTTATTACAGGCGAAAACAAAAGTCGTACCCCTAAAAAGTGAAACAATTCCCAGGCTGGAATTAACAGCGGCTGCCCTCTCGGCAAAGTTAGTTGCCAAGCTAAAAGCCAGCGTAGATTTCAACGTTAGCAGCACCGTGTACTGGACGGATAGTACCATCGTTCTTGCGTGGCTGAAAAATACTTCAAAACGGTTGGAAGTCTACGTGGCAAATAGAGTCGCACAAATTCAACGTTTAACTGATGTAAATGACTGGCGATATGTCCCAACTAACGACAACCCGGCTGACTGCGCGTCCCGTGGATTATTTCCTGAGCAACTGATACATCATACATTGTGGTGGAAAGGTCCAAGTTGGCTCCAATTAGAACAAGAGCAATGGCCTTTTTCCCCTACCGAATCTCATGTGGAAGATTTCAACGAAAACATTGTCACACATCATGTAACAAAAACAACTACCACATCGTCATATCCCGAAATAACTCATCGTTATTCAAAGCTGTCTACTTTAGTACGTGTGACGTCATACATTCTTCGTTTTTACAACAACATTAAATCACAAGCAAAACAAAACAGCAAAGAAACCGGTTTTCTTAAATCGTACGAGCTAAAGAGAACACTGCATTTGCTTGTCAAAATTACACAGGCCATTTCATTTCGAGAAGAAATTAGCTGCCTTCAATTGGGACACAGAGATCCAACTCGAAGTAATATTTCAAATCTATCACCATTTCTGGATGAAATGGACATTTTAAGAGTTGGTGGACGTATATCAAATGCACAAATCCCGTACAATACTAAACACCCGATTTTGTTGTCCAAACAAAATCCGCTATCTTTTCTTATATTTTCAGATGCACATATAAAAACCTTTCATGGTAGCCTCACGCTCATGCAGTCTTACGTTTCTCGTACTTATTGGATCATATCAGCTCGAAATTTAGCAAAACGGGTCCAACGTGCATGTGTTGTCTGCTTTAAATACAATGCACAAAGCTGCCAACAACTTATGGGGAACTTGCCTTCGGTCCGTCTTCAACCAACCCGAGCCTTCAAGCATAGTGGGTTAGACTATGCCGGCCCCATAAATATAAAAGTTTCGTCACTGAGGACAGCTGCAACAACAAAAGGCTACATTTGTCTATTCATCTGTATGTGCACCAAAGCAATACATCTTGAAGGTGTAACAAGTCTTAATGTGGATTCTTTCATCGCCGCCTTCCGCCGCTTCACTTCGCGAAGAGGTCAATGTACTGACCTTTACTCAGACTGCGGCACAAATTTTGTAGGCGCTAACAAAGAACTCCAAGTTCTTTACCAACGAAACAAATCATCACTCCCAGAGTACCTTGTGGAAACTTTGGCGAATCAAGGCACAACGTGGCATTTCATACCCCCTGCTTCACCCCACTTTGGCGGCTTATGGGAAGCCGGTGTGAAGTCAACAAAACACCACTTGCGTCGAATCATGAAAGACCGTTTACTCACCTACGAGGAACTGTCCACTCTATTGGCACAAATTGAAAGTTGCCTGAATTCAAGGCCCTTATGCCCCATATCATCTGATCCTGCAGATTCAAACGCGCTTACACCAGCGCATTTTCTAATTGGTGAGGCCACCAATTGCATCCCCGATGATGACTTACTTGAAATCAACATTGATCGCTTGAGCCGTTGGAAAATGGTTGAACGTCTCAAACAAAATTTTTGGCATAGATGGCACAAGGAATATTTATGCAGATTACAATCTCGCCCAAAATGGAACAAAATAGAACGCAATATCCGAGTCGGAGACTTAGTCCTACTTTTACATGAAAGAAGTGTTCCAGGTCAATGGCCACTTGCCAGAGTTGAACAATTACATCCAGGTCCTGATGGTTTGGTACGTGTTGTAACCCTATACTGTAATGGCAAGTACATCAAACGACCTATTACAAAAATATGCTTCCTGCCGTCTAACGATAACTATGTCAACAGAGAAGAAACTACAACTATAAAATCGTAGTTCTTGGCCCGGGAGAATGTTTGGGATTTTTTCCTCCCAAACTGAATATATTATTAATCTATTAACGCAATCCCTACATTAAAAATGATGTCTCCACTTGAGTTGCAAAAATCATTCTTCTACTCCCTTTTTCAACTCTTATTTGTTTACCCAAAATGCATAACTAACTGTTCTAGCCATACATACTAACATGCATATGAGTATTTATATACACACTCGTTAGTACATATTTATGTAGGTACAGACAAGAAAACATTTTTGGGTGATCTTGCTGCTATGACTGCTTGGGGCAGTAACAAACAAAGTCACTTGCGTTTGGTCATCTACAAGAAGCAGAACATTTGAATTATTTTAAATCAAAGCTATGCATTGGGACATAGCTAGTAAATAGTTGTTGTATAAAATTGAGTTTCAACCACTTACATGAAATTATAAAATAATTTATAAGTGAATATGGATTAATAAAACTTTTGAATTGTGAAATCATTATGAACTAAAAAAAACAAACAAAAAGTGTTTCTTCATTTGACTATTCTGATCATGGGGATCAGAAATTAAACAAAATTCTCCTACAACTGACCTTTCCATTTGGACTGATCTTCTTGAGGGAGTAACTTTCATCAATATCAATTTGAAATTTTCATCAATATCAATTTGAAATTTTCCATACAGTGGTGGTTATTAAAAATTTGGTCCGGCAAAACTTATGGTCATGTACTCAGAGAAAATGTCTAGGTCAGTGTCAATTTGGGTGAGTAGCCTCCCATTAGGATTTTTTTTTTTTTTTTTTTAATTTTAATACAAAACCAAGTCATTTTATTCGCAATTCAAGTAAATGTAATTTTTGTAACATACTTAATTTTCCAATTCGAAGAAATGAAGTAGTCACCAATCATTACACTATGCTTTTGAATATTTAATTTATGTAAAGGAAACGTGATTAACACCCTGTCCACTTGCAATGTAGACGAAATGAATGGTTTGTTTGTCTTTTTGAGTTTTGTGCTAAAAGAATTATGAAACTTTATGACAACATTAAATGGGTGAAAAAAAACATAATAATCGTGATTTCAGAAGCAAGATAAATTAAATGCGTTTTGCAAAGGGAAATTTACAAAGCAATGGGAAGTATACCTCTTCTGAATTTCAACAGAATTGGATTTATGTTAGTGTTCAAAATGGAAGGGGTTTTATAACTTAAACTAATATGTTATGAGTTTAATTTGTTTATATTGCAATTGCAATATCTTTGTCTTTAGTGAACCAATCTGGCACCGACTGTCCATCTGCTGACAATCGACTAATCCTCAATTTTTGTAATTAACCCATTGGATACGCTGGCAAAATATCTATGTCGACAATTACGCAGATCAATAATAAATCGTTCACATAATTTAAGTCCCATGCTTTTAATCATCTGAACATGATCTCAAAACTCGATTAATTTTAAACCAGACAAATTTTAATTACAGTCCTCTAACATGGTAGAGGTCATTGACGTCACGTTGCTTATGTGAAAATTTAGAAATTTATCAAAATGTTCATTTTAAAGTTTTTTTAATTTGATCTCTTCCCATCAAAACAGAATATAATTTTACAGAGTTCGTATTTCAAACATCCAGTGATTAATGGTAACAAATTTACATATGGTATTCTGCTAAAATCTTAATAAAACTTAAGGGCTTGGCCATGTGTGACTATGTCTAAATTGAATATTAAATGAATGTTTATCGATAGCGATGGGGATCGTCTTGATTTATGGTTGTTATACTGCTGTCCATTACATCTTGACATTTAAGACTTCGTTTTGCTACTTTGTTAATTTATTGTTTATTTCCGGATTCTTTCGTTGGTACAGAAAAAATTGTGTAACTCTTTAGGAAAGTGAGAATACACTGGCAAAAAAAAAACAATTTTTAAAAAATATTTTTTATATTAAGAATACGAATGCAATTTTTCTTAGTGAAGACATAAAGTTTTTTTTTTTTGACCAGAAGTTCATAAACTTTTCAATGTAGGCAATTTGTTATTAGTGTTAAGATATTCGACTTAAAAGTGGATATCTTTAAATAAAAGAAAATTTCATTAAACTGGAAGTATTCAAAATCTCAAACAAATAATTAAAATTTTTGAAATCGTCCTTAAATTCGATCATTTATTTTGTAATTTCACTATTAAACTGTGGTCGCTTTGAGTTGTCAGGGTTGCGTTTTGCCAACCGAAAGGGATCGTAAGTAATTCCACCTTAAGGCTTAGCTAAAATGGGTACTCTATTTAAATAAAATTTCGAGCGTAATTGAGGGTTTCAGTGGATGAATCAAGGAAACCTAAAATAAGTGCATTTACCTAGGTGACATTCCCTTACTGAGACTTTGGGATCATACATGTCCCCAACTGATCTATTGGTTCTATATGGGAATCCTTAGATTTCCAATATAGTACCGATTAATTTTCTACTCGGATCATTTAAATTCTTAATTGACGTAGTTAAAGAAACGTCAATTAAAAATTAATTGGATCAATCAATTTCGTCATTCAAAACAAAAAATATTTTCTGTGTACAATTTCCTTATTGAAGTGTTTGGACACACAGTAGATAACTTATGATTTAAAGTTCGCCTACATAGTTATTCTAGTCTGAAAATTCTCCTAACTTTTGGGCTTACAGTAGAGGTGTGCACGTGATTAATATTTTGCTCACGCACACTCACGACGGAAAAATCTTATTCACGCACACTCTCGCTCACCGAGCCTACAGTTCCCTTACTGCGGGAGGGTTTCCTTAATGCTGAATAAATTTCTGACCTACATTGTACCTATTAGGCTAATCGGGGATACAGTTTCCCTATAGCGCCCCTATGGGGACCATCGTGCCTACATTCGAATCTATGCTTTTTCCTACTAAGACCTTCGGATGCACAGTTTCGCTATTAAGATCTTCTACTACATAGATCTTATCTACATTTTCACCTATTGAGACATTGAGGTCTGCCGTTTCCCTACTGAGACTCGCGGGTGTACAGTTCGCCTACTAAAATTTTTGAGCCTACAATTTCCGAATGCCTCGGACTGTAAGATATGGGCTGTTCCGCGTTTAAATGTAGCCATTGAAGTCTACATTTCCCCTACTCAGACTTTCGAACTGACAGTATGCTTATTACGGTTGCCACAATTGGTAGAATTCTACAAAAAATTTTAGATTTTTTACTCTTTGGTAGATTGGTAGAATTCTTTATGTTTTGCTAGCTTTTGCAAAGAGGAGAAATAAACGTTAGAGAAAATTTTCTATAACATAGAATTAAACTTTTGACAAAATTTTCTATAGAAATAAACTATTGACACCGTTTTCTATAGAAATAAAATTTTGGCAATAAAATTGTATTTCTATAAAAACTTTTGTCAAAATTTTCTATGGAAAAAAGTTTTGAAAAAATATTCTATGGAAATAAATTTTAAACAAATTTTTCTATCGAAAACAAATTTTGACAAAATTTTCTATAGAAATAAAATTTTACCGAAAGTTTCTATAGAAATAAAATTTTGACAAAACTTTCTGTAGAAATAAAAGTTTGGCAATAAAATTTTCTTTCTACAGAAACTTTAGTCAACATTTTCTATGGAAATAAAGTTTTGACAAAATATTCTATGGAAATAAAATTTTTACAAATTTTTCTATGGAAAAAAAAATTTGACAAAATTTTCTATAGAAATAAAATCTTGACAAAAGTTTCTATAGAAATAAAATTTTGATAAAATTTTCTGTAGAAATAAAATTTTGATAAAATATTCTATATAAATAAAATTTTGACAACATTTTCTATAGAAATAAAATTTTGATAAAATTTTCTGTAGAAATAAAATTTTGACAAAAGTTTCTATAGAAATAAAATTTTGACAAAACTTTCTAGAAACTTTTGTCAAAATTTTCTATGGAAATAAAGTTTTGACAAAATATTCTACGGAAATAAAATTTTTACAAATTTTTCTATGGAAAAAAATGTTGACAACATTTTCTATAGAAATAAAATTTTGACACAAGTTACTATAGAAATAACTTTTTGATAAAATTTTCTATAGAAATAAAATTTTCACAAACTTTTCTATAGAAACAAACTTTTTATGATTTTTATCTCATAATCTCGGCTGTAGGTCTATAAATTAAACTCGAAATTGTTGGTTTCTAGTTTTTTATTTTCCGATATTTCGGTTGACTTCGTCAGACCGTTTTCAAGGCTACAAATTACAAAATTAAACAAAAGTTAATTACAAAATTCACAAATTAAAGTCAAACTATTGTCATTTACATTTTATCCGATGTCTTGTTACTTCGCTGTCTGGTTTTCTACTGGTGATCACTTTCTCCTGTGTTTTTGTATCGTATGTCGATATATTCTCGCGCAGTTCTCAATATCTTTTTTATAGTTTATTCTCTCGTTAGTGGGAGTGTTAATTATGTGTAACATTTCCAGAGTAAATCTTCGTCTGTAGTTGTTTTCCTTGCATAGGATTTCTACGTTATTAAAGTTAGGTTTGTGACCAGTCAATGTACAGTGGGCCGCAAGTGCTGTTTTTTGTTCCATTGGTTTGTCTGTTGTTTTTATATCCGATTTATGTGAAGACAATCTTGTTTTTAATTTTGTCATTGTCGTACCAATATATGCCTTTTGGCATAAGTTGGATTTGTCACCGTTGCATTTTATCTTATATACTACGTTGTGTTGGTCTTCATTCTTAATTTTTGTTTTTGTTTTACTAAATAATCCGTTGACAGTGTTTGTGGTTTTTAACGCGAGTTGATATTTTTCTTTATTGTATATGTCAGACTTGGACAGTCTCTCGGAGAAGTTTGGTATATATGTCACTGGTTTGTATATTTTTGAATCCTTTTTCTTGGTCAATTCTCGGTTGTTGTGTAGGTTGGCTTTTACTTTCGATAAGAGTTGATATATCGTTCGTTGTGGGAAATTGTTGTCTTGGAGAATTCGTTTAATTTTATTTTCATTTTCAGAATGAAATTCTGGATCACTAACATTAAATATCCTTCGTATGAAATTTGTCGCTGTATTGATTATTATACGTTTACTGTGCTTAGAGTAAAAATTGAGCAGTCTCCCAGAAGCCGTTGGTTTTTGGTACCAATTTAGTCTCAGTTGGTTTCCTTGTCTATGTATTATTACGTCAAGATATGGTAGTTTATTGTCCTGTTCTAATTCCTTTGTAAATTGAATTTGTCTATTAAATGAGTTTAAGGCCTTTAGTGTTTCGTCGACTTCTGATGCCTTTATGATTGCGAAGATGTCATCTACGTATTTTGTTAATATCGGTGGTTTAGTAATATTTTTAAATACTTCGTCTAAAAGTTCCTCCATAATAATGTCTGCTACAATTGGTGAAGCAGGGGAACCCATTGGCATACCTTTTAATTGCTCATAAATCTTGTCCTCAAATTTAAAATATCTGGTGTCCTTGATACAAAATGTAATTAAATCTATGAATAAATCCTTCGTCATGTTCGTATACTGCTCAATTATGGTCCATTTTCTTTCAATCGTCTGAATTGCTAGCTTTACCGGAATGCTTGGAAATAATGACACCACGTCAAAGGATATTAAAACTTCATCATCTTCAATCGTCATATTTTCCAATCTTGTCTTAAAATCCGCAGAGTCCTTAACATTATATTTAGAGTCAAGTGTTATATTTCTTAATATACCTACTATGTATTTACATAAATTGTACGATGGCGAGTCTATCGAAGAACAAATAGGTCTTAATGGTGTACTCTCCTTATGTATTTTTGGAAGTCCGTAAATCCTTGGAGCTACTGGGGTCCTGATTGTCAACTTGTTTTTCTCTTGTTCGGTAATAATATTGAGATTGTAAAGTTTTTCCACTAATTTGTTGTTCTTCGTTTGGAGTCTAGAGGTGGGATCAATTTTTATTCGTTTGTACGTACACATATCGTGTAATATTTCTTTCATCTTTAGATCATAGTCAATTTTATTCATTGCAACCGTTTTTCCCCCTTTGTCAGCACTAAGAATTAGAATGTCATCATTTTCCTTTAAATATTGTCGTGTCTGTACCACTGTGCTTGATATGTATTTATCTCTTAAGCTCATTTGCGATCTTCGTAAATGATCGTTTATCAATGTTGTCAATTTTGTTCTCGCCATCTCTTGTTCCTCTCTGCTCTCAATTGTCTGTACACAATCTTCTCCTTCGGCGATAACTTGTAATAGTGGAAAACTTTTATTGTTATGCGGGAGAGCATGTTTTGGACCCAGTGAGAGAATCCATTGCACTTCTCTCGGTATGTCTTTCTCTGTCTTATTCACAAACCAGTCGTTATGAGTTCTAATGTTAAGCTGTTTTTTGTGTTGTTGTTTAAGTACATCTAGCTTTTTAATGTGTGTTGTTTTGTTCTTGTGTGTCACGCTGTTGTACAGAGTGTTTTCACTCTCCAAGTACAGCGATAAATCTTGTTGTGATAAAAGCTGTGTCAGTTGAGTTTGCGCGGTTTGAATGTTTTGTCGATTTTCGTGTATTTGTTTGTGTTTATACTCTATTAGTAGTTTTAAGATTTTCATGTGAAAGTTATAGGTATACCTGTGTAATGTTCTCTCGATATTTGGCGGGATATTTTTGTTTTTGTGTGTTTTGAAAATGGTATATGTGTGTTTGGTTGCATTGTTAATGAAGTTTGGTATGATACCAGCTTTTTTGCATTTTATAAGAAATGTTATGGAACTTTTGAGATTTGCTGACTGCTTATGACTTTTGGAGTAATTTTTAGCGACTTTATATGTGTGAGCATTGTAATTATTCTTGATATTTGTGTAAATTGTCATGATTGGATGTTTTGATTCGGCGTGCCTTCCGGTTGTTTTATGTTTTTTGTTGATATTGTTGACCTTTTATTTTAATTTTTATGATTTTTATCTCATAATCTCGGCTGTAGGTCTATAAATTAAACTCGAAATTGTTGGTTTCTAGTTTTTTATTTTCCGATATTTCGGTTGACTTCGTCAGATAAACGATCATTTACGAAGATCGCAAATGAGCTTAAGAGATAAATACATATCAAGCACAGTGGTACAGACACGACAATATTTAAAGGAAAATGATGACATTCTAATTCTTAGTGCTGACAAAGGGGGAAAAACGGTTGCAATGAATAAAATTGACTATGATCTAAAGATGAAAGAAATATTACACGATATGTGTACGTACAAACGAATAAAAATTGATCCCACCTCTAGACTCCAAACGAAGAACAACAAATTAGTGGAAAAACTTTACAATCTCAATATTATTACCGAACAAGAGAAAAACAAGTTGACAATCAGGACCCCAGTAGCTCCAAGGATTTACGGACTTCCAAAAATACATAAGGAGAGTACACCATTAAGACCTATTTGTTCTTCGATAGACTCGCCATCGTACAATTTATGTAAATACATAGTAGGTATATTAAGAAATATAACACTTGACTCTAAATATAATGTTAAGGACTCTGCGGATTTTAAGACAAGATTGGAAAATATGACGATTGAAGATGATGAAGTTTTAATATCCTTTGACGTGGTGTCATTATTTCCAAGCATTCCGGTAAAGCTAGCAATTCAGACGATTGAAAGAAAATGGACCATAATTGAGCAGTATACGAACATGACGAAGGATTTATTCATAGATTTAATTACATTTTGTATCAAGGACACCAGATATTTTAAATTTGAGGACAAGATTTATGAGCAATTAAAAGGTATGCCAATGGGTTCCCCTGCTTCACCAATTGTAGCAGACATTATTATGGAGGAACTTTTAGACGAAGTATTTAAAAATATTACTAAACCACCGATATTAACAAAATACGTAGATGACATCTTCGCAATCATAAAGGCATCAGAAGTCGACGAAACACTAAAGGCCTTAAACTCATTTAATAGACAAATTCAATTTACAAAGGAATTAGAACAGGACAATAAACTACCATATCTTGACGTAATAATACATAGACAAGGAAACCAACTGAGACTAAATTGGTACCAAAAACCAACGGCTTCTGGGAGACTGCTCAATTTTTACTCTAAGCACAGTAAACGTATAATAATCAATACAGCGACAAATTTCATACGAAGGATATTTAATGTTAGTGATCCAGAATTTCATTCTGAAAATGAAAATAAAATTAAACGAATTCTCCAAGACAACAATTTCCCACAACGAACGATATATCAACTCTTATCGAAAGTAAAAGCCAACCTACACAACAACCGAGAATTGACCAAGAAAAAGGATTCAAAAATATACAAACCAGTGACATATATACCAAACTTCTCCGAGAGACTGTCCAAGTCTGACATATACAATAAAGAAAAATATCAACTCGCGTTAAAAACCACAAACACTGTCAACGGATTATTTAGTAAAACAAAAACAAAAATTAAGAATGAAGACCAACACAACGTAGTATATAAGATAAAATGCAACGGTGACAAATCCAACTTATGCCAAAAGGCATATATTGGTACGACAATGACAAAATTAAAAACAAGATTGTCTTCACATAAATCGGATATAAAAACAACAGACAAACCAATGGAACAAAAAACAGCACTTGCGGCCCACTGTACATTGACTGGTCACAAACCTAACTTTAATAACGTAGAAATCCTATGCAAGGAAAACAACTACAGACGAAGATTTACTCTGGAAATGTTACACATAATTAACACTCCCACTAACGAGAGAATAAACTATAAAAAAGATATTGAGAACTGCGCGAGAATATATCGACATACGATACAAAAACACAGGAGAAAGTGATCACCAGTAGAAAACCAGACAGCGAAGTAACAAGACATCGGATAAAATGTAAATGACAATAGTTTGACTTTAATTTGTGAATTTTGTAATTAACTTTTGTTTAATTTTGTAATTTGTAGCCTTGAAAACGGTCTGACGAAGTCAACCGAAATATCGGAAAATAAAAAACTAGAAACCAACAATTTCGAGTTTAATTTATAGACCTACAGCCGAGATTATGAGATAAAAATCATAAAAATTAAAATAAAAGGTCAACAATATCAACAAAAAACATAAAACAAACTTTTGATAAAATTTTCTATAGGAATAAACTTTTGACCAAATTTTCTATAAAAATAAAATTTTTACAAAATTTTCTATAGAAATAAAATTTTGACAAATAATTCTGTAGAAATAAAATTTTGACAAAAAATGCTATAGGAATAAACTTTTGACAAAATTTTCTATTGAAATAAAATTTTTACAAATTTTTCTGTAGAAATAAAATAATTGCGAAATTTTCTATAAAAATAAAATTTTGACAAAAATGTCTATAGAAATAAAATTTTGATAACATTTTCTATTGAAATAAAATTTTTACAAATTTTTCTGTAGAAATGAAATTATTGCGAAATTTTCTATAAAAATAAAATTTTGACAAAAATGTCTATAGAAATAAAATTTTGATAAAATTTTCTATAGAAATAAAATTTTGACAAAATTTTCTGTAGTAATGAAATTATGGCAAAATTTTCTATAGAAATAAAAATTTTGACAACAATTTCTATAGAAATAAAATTTTGATAAAAATTTCTATAGGAATAAACTTTTGACAAAATTTTCTATATAAAAATAACATTTTGACAAAATTTTCTATAAAAATAAAATTTTGACAAAAAATTCTATAGAAAGAAAATTTTGATAAAATTTTCGATAGGAATAAACTTTTGACAAAATTTTCTATTGCAATAAAATTTTGACAATGGAAATAAAATTTTGACAAAAGTTTCTATGGAAAAAAAATTCTTATAGAGATAAAATTTTGACAAACTTTTCTGTAGAAATAAAATTTTGATAAAATTGTCTATAGAAATAAAATATTGATAAAATTTTCTGTAGAAATAAAATTTTGACAAAAGTTTCTATAGAAATAAAATTTTGACAAAACTTTCTGTAGAAATAAAATTTTGGCAATAAAACTTTATTTCTACAGAAACTTTTGTCAAAATTTTCTATGGAAATAAAGTTTTGACAAAATATTCTATGGAAATAAAATTTTTACAAATGTTTCTATGGAAAAAAAATGTTGACAAAATTTTCTATAAAAATAAAATTTTGACACAAGTTTCTATAGAAATAAAATTTTTACTAAAGTTTCTATATAAAAATAAATAAAATTTTGACAAACTTTTCTGTAGAAATAAAATTTTTAATAAAATTTTCTATAGGAATAAACTTTTGACAAACTTTTCTGTAGAAATAAAATTTTGACAAAAGTTTCTATAGAAATAAAATTTTGATAAAGTTTTCTATAGAAATAAAACTTTGACAAAATTTTCTGTAGAAATTAAATTATGGCAAAATTTTCTATAGAAATAAAATGTTGACAAAATTTTCTATAAAAATTAAATTTTGACAAAATTTTCTGTAG
Source organism: Haematobia irritans (assembly GCF_050003625.1). NCBI lineage: Eukaryota > Metazoa > Arthropoda > Insecta > Diptera > Muscidae > Haematobia > Haematobia irritans. Next base: position 193,596,860 of record NC_134400.1, on the reverse strand, counting down.
AAATGAAATTATGGCAACATTTTCTATATAATAAAATTTTGATAAAATTTTATATAGGAATAAACTTTTGACAAAATTTTCTACAAAAATCAAATTTTGACAAAATTTTCTATAGAAATAAAATTTTGACAAAACATTTTATAGAAATAAAATGTTGATAAAATTTTCGATAGGAATAAACTTTTGACAAAATTTTCTATTGAAATAAAATTTTGACAAAATTTTTTTTGGAAATAAAATTTTGAGAAAAGTTTCTATAGAAATAAAATTTTGATAAAATTTCTTATAGAAATAAAATTTTGACAAACTTTTTTGTAGAAATAAAATTTTGATAAAATTTTCTATGGGAATAAACTTTTGACAAACTTTTCTGTAGAAAAAAAATTTTGACAAAAGTTTCTATAGAAATAAAATTGTGATAAAATTTTCTGTAGAACTAAAATTTTGACAATATTTTCTGTTTCTATAGAAATAAAGTTGTGGCAAAATTTTCTATAGAAATAAAATTTTGACAAAGATTTCTATAGAAATAAAATTTTGATAAGGTGTTCTATAGAAATAAAATTTTGACAAAAAATTCTATAGAAATAAAATTTTCTATAGGAATAAACTTTTGACAAAATTTTCTATTGAAATAAAATTTTGACAAATTTTTCTGTAGAAATGAAATTTTGACAAAAATGTCTATAGAAATAAAATTTTGTTGTTTTTTTTATCTCAGCTTAAAGCCATGCATTGACTAAACTACAAGTGTAGCTTAACCAACAGTGGAAAAGTATGCTTGTCAAATTTATTTGGGCAAAGCCCTATAGACTGCAAGATGGTTGGATGTACAGCTGTTTCGGAATTACCACATTCCTCATCAGCATCCTCTACTTGCAGCAAAACTATCAACCAATTATCAGAATAAATTCGGGTAATTCACTCAACCCATCGTGAACTACACTTGAACCTCCCGAAAAAGGGTTTGATAGTCGGCTACTGCCTAAACAAATTTGCCAGCATATCTCTTTTCCTTTGCCAAACTCAAATCATCGAGTTGAATGTATTTGGCTGGGTTTGTTTTTGAGCGTGCTTCCTCTATCTTCATTCGTTTTGTTTGTTATTGTTGGCTTCTCTTCAATCGTTATTGTTGTTTTTTTGTTTTTTGATCTCAGCTTAAAGCCATGCATTGACTAAACTACAAGTGTAGCTTAAACAACAGAGGAAATTTTGATAAAATTTTCTATAGAAATAAAATTTTGACAAAATGTTCTATAGAAATTTTGACAACAATTTCTATAGAAATAAAATTTTGATAACATTTTATATAGAAATAAAATTTTGACAAAATTTTCTATAAAAATAAAATATTGACAAAATGTTCTATAGGAATAAACTTTTGACAAAAATTTCTATAGAAATAAAATTTTGACAACAATTTCTATAGAAATAAAATTTTGATAACATTTTCTATAGAAATAAACTTTTGACAGAATTTTCTATCAAAATAAATTTTTGTCAAAATTTTCTATAAAAATAAAATTTTGACAAAATGTTCTATAGGAATAAACTTTTGACAAAAATTTCTATAGAAATAAAATTTTGACAAAAAATTCTATAGAAATAAACTTTTGACAGAATTTTCTATTGAAATAAAATTTTGACAAATTTTTCTGTAGAAATGAAATTATGGCGAAATTTTCTATAAAAATAAAATTTTGACAAAAATGTCTATTGAAATAAAATTGATAAAATTTTCTATAGAAATAAAATTTTGATAACATTTTCTATAAAAATAAAATTTTGACAAAATTTTCTATAAAAATAAAATTTTTGCAAAATTTTCTATTAAAATAAAATTTTGACAAAATTGTCTATAAAAATACAATTTTGAAAAAATGTTCTATAGGAATAAACTTTTGACAAAAATTTCTATAGAAATAAAATTTTGACAACAAAATCTATAGAAATAAAATTTTGATAAAATATTCTATAGAAATAAAATTTTTACAAATTTTTCTATAGAAATACAATTTTATAAAATTTTCTATTGATATAAAATTTTTACAAAATTTTCTATAGAAATAAAATTTTTAAAAAAATTTCTATAGAAATAAAATTTTTAAAAAATTTTCTATAGAAATAAAATTTTTAAAAAATTTTCTATAGAAATAAAATTTTTACAAAATTTTCTATAGAAACAAAATTTTGACAAAAAACATTGACAACATTTTCGATAGAAATAAATTTTTTGAAAAATAAGATTTTTTTGTTTAGTAGTTTATTGGTATGCAGGGCTACAGTTCCCCCTCTCTGACCATCGGAATTACAGTCTTTCTAATGAAACTGTTAAGCCTTTGGTAATCTTGCTGAGACATTGAAGCCTGCAATTCTCCAAACTGAAACAATTCGTTTCCCTTACTGAAACCTTCGCTTCTATAGCTACCCTACTGGGATCTTCGTGCCTACAATTCCACCACTGAGAGCTTTCGCTGCTAGTACTTTTAGGCCAACAATTTTCCAACTAAGATCATCTGGCGTACAGCTTTCCAAGAGAGAGCATCTTACATACATTTCACCTACTGCGCTTTTCGGATCTATCACTTAGTCTTCTGGGCCTATAGTTCCCCTGCTGACACCGTCGGGCTCACACTTTTCCCACTAAGCCTGTTGGGACCTTCATGCCCTCTGTTCTCAAAGCAGAGACTTAAAAGTATTTCATTCCCCTACTGCGATACTGTCCCCTGCTTAGATCTTCCTGCCCACATTTTCTCTATTAAGACCATATGGGTATGTAGTTTTTCCGCCGAAACTTTGGGGTCCTACTGAGACTTTCTCGCCCTCATTTCTCTGCAGAGTTGTTGAGGCCTACAGTTGTGCTTACAGTGTTGAGCCTTCCGCAGACTTGCTAAAACAATCATGGTTACGTTAGGTGGCAGCCCGATGTATCAGGCTCACTTAGACTATTCAGTCCATTGTGATACCACATTGGTGAACTTCTCTCTTATCACTGAGTGCTGCCCGATTCCATGTTAAGCTCAATGACAAGGGACCTCCTTTTTATAGCCGAGTCCGAACGGCGTTCCACATTGCAGTGAAACCACTTAGAGAAGCTTTGAAACCCTCAGAAATGTCACCAGCATTACTGAGGTGGGATAATCCACCGCTGAAAAACTTTTTGGTGTTCGGTCGAAGCAGGAATCGAACCCACGACCTTGTGTATGCAAGGCGGGCATGCTAACCATTGCACCACGGTGGCTCATGCCTGCAGTTCTACAAACTGAGACCATCGAAAGATGCGTTCCTCAACTGCGACCTCCTAGCCTAAATGGTTCTTTGGTCCTACTGTTTCCATAGAAGCCTAAATGGTTCTTTGGTCCTACTGTTTCCATAGAAAGACAATTTGGCTTACTGCTCTCCAAGTATGAACATCTTACCCACATTTCACCTACTAGCTATTGGGGTCTGCAGAGACTTCCGTTACCCTACTGAGAACCTAGAGCCTATAGTTCCCATACTAAAACCTTCACATCTATAGGTAGCCACCGTATTGCAATGATTACCAGCCCGCCTTGCATACACAAGATCGTATGTTCAAACCCAGTTTCGACAAAACACCTAAAAGTTTTTGAGCGTTGGATTAGCCCCTCTCAGGGATGCTGGTGATGTTTCTGAGTGTTTTAAAGCTTCTCTAAGTGGTTTCGTCGCAATGTGGAACGCCGTTCGCATTCGGTTATAAAAAGAAGGTCCCTTGTCATTAAGCTAAACACAGCGCTATTCAGTCCATTGTGATAGCACAGTGGTGAACTTCTCTCTCTTCATGCTTGTAGTTATCCAAACTGAAACCCTTGAGTCTAAAGGCCTTTCCAATGTGTTTTGCTTCGATTGCTCTTTCGGTGCCAATTGCTGTAATCTTCCCATTCAGTTAAACATCTGCCATTCATCTTCGAATGTGGCTTGTGCTAAAGGGTTACCTTCCCTCAATTAACAAATGAACGCCACATAATCGGAATTGTGTAACAGTCCATTTCGTACAATTGTCTTACTCTATGGTTTCGTCTTCACTTTTTTATGGTAATTTGTGCACGCATTTCTTGTATCTGCAATTGATTGAATAAATAAAGTCTCAATATAAACGGAAGCTATATAATATTCGAAAACACTTAAATAAAATTGCATTTCAAATTGAAAATTGAAAGAGCTATCATCACAATTGAAATCATCTCAAAGGGAAGTTACCATGATGACGGAAGTGGTAAGGCGATATAAAATTTGTTCTTCTGTTTTTTTTTTAACAATAGTAACCATCCCTTCTCCAATTCTTTTCAGTTATATAAGATTGCTATCCTCTTACTTGGATTACACACCATTCATGGTGGTTATGTGGGTCACCCTGTGGGATATAGCTTGGGTTATGCAGCTCACTCTTTTCCATTTGCCACACCAGCTCCTGTCAACTATGCACCATCAACATACACGGCTCCCCTAACACCGCTCAGTGTTAATACCTATGCCACGACATCACATCATACCTACACCTCAGCCGCTCCTGGACCTGTTCTAAAATATCATGAAGTGAATCCCTTCAAAACATACAGTTTGGGTCCAAGTATTACCAAATTTTCTGCTATTCCAAGTGCTCATAATTTCGTGCCAACATTTAATAGTGGCCCTCTGTCATATGAATTATCAGTGCCATCAGAATCTTTTGATGGATGGAATAGTGCTCCTGTTACAACGGTCAAATTTGCAGCACCTGTAGCAGCCGTGTCGGGAGGATTTGATGCTCCAAGAACTGTAGTTAAATTTGGTCGTCCAATAACCACCACAACAACTACCTATTCAACAGGTGGCGTAGCAGCTGGTGTTGCTGCACCTCCACCTCAGGCATATGCTGTACCCTTTTCTGGTCCTGTGGGCTGGTAAAAGTTTTACTTTACAAGGCGTTTCATGAAAACACTGGATTGGAATGTTTGAACTCAATGAAATATTCTTGGGACATTTTTGAATTTGTTGTTTTACAGTCCACTTGTTAGTGAAACAAATATTATGCAAATATAAATTATTATTATGTTTCTTTTAAAGGGTGATTCTTTTGAGGTTAGGATTTTCATGCATTAGTATTTGACAGATCACGTGGGATTTCAGACATGGTGTCAAAGAGAAAGATGCTCAGTATGCTTTGACATTTCATCATGAATAGACTTACGATCTGCCACAACGTCGAATTTTCAGTGAATGGGCCCTAGAAAAGTTGGCAGAAAATCCGCTTTTTTATCGACAAATTTTGTTCAGCGATGAGGCTCATTTCTGGTTGAATGGCTACGTAAATAAGCAAAATTGCCGCATTTGGAGTGAAGAGCAACCAGAAGCCGTTCAAGAACTGCCCATGCATCCCGAAAAATGCACTGTTTGGTGTGGTTTGTACGCTGGTGGAATCATTGGACCGTATTTTTTCAAAGATGCTGTTGGACGCAACGTTACGGTGAATGGCGATCGCTATCGTTCGATGCTAACAAACTTTTTGTTGCCAAAAATGGAAGAACTGAACTTGGTTGACATGTGGTTTCAACAAGATGGCGCTACATGCCACACAGCTCGCGATTCTATGGCCATTTTGAGGGAAAACTTCGGAGAACAATTCATCTCAAGAAATGGACCGGTAAGTTGGCCACCAAGATCATGCGATTTGACGCCTTTAGACTATTTTTTGTGGGGCTACGTCAAGTCTAAAGTCTACAGAAATAAGCCAGCAACTATTCCAGCTTTGGAAGACAACATTTCCGAAGAAATTCGGGCTATTCCGGCCGAAATGCTCGAAAAAGTTGCCCAAAATTGGACTTTCCGAATGGACCACCTAAGTCGCAGCCGCGGTCAACATTTAAATAAAATTATCTTCAAAAAGTAAATGTCATGGACCAATCTAACGTTTCAAATAAAGAACTGATGAGATTTTGCAAATTTTATGCGTTTTTTTTTTTAAAAAAGTTATCAAGCTCTTAACAAATCACCCTTTAGAATGTGAAATAAATATTTAATTGTCACTTGTCATTGGTCTATTTGTCCGTCAGACAGTCGGTTAGTATATCCACCTTTCTGTTTGAATCTTAATCTCGCTATATTCCACCGTGGTGCAATGGTTAGCATGCCCGCCTTGCATACACAAGGTCGTGGGTTCGATTCCTGCTACGACCGAACACCAAAAAGTTTTTCAGCGGTGGATTATCCCAACTCAGTAATGCTGGTGACATTTCTGAGGGTTTCAAAGCTTCTCTAAGTGGTTTCACTGGAATGTGGAACGCCGTTCGGACTCGGCTATAAAAAGGAGGTCCCTTGTCATTGAGCTTAACATGGAATCGGGCAGCACTCAGTGATAAGAGAGAAGTTCACCACTGTGGTATCACATTGGACTGAATAGTCTAAGTGAGCCTGATACATCGGGCTGCCACATAACCTAACCTAACCTAATCTCGCTACATCCTTCAATAGTGAAGTAATTTTGGTAAAATTGGTCAGAAATCATATTCTGCAGGCAAGTTACACTTTAAAGGGTGATACGGTCAAAATTTGGTCAAGGGAAAACGCGTGTAAATCGGTGAAATCGTTTATTTAAAAAATCAAATTAAATTTCTTTTTCAAGTTCAATTAGTATAAAATTCAGGAAAAATATTCAGTTAGGCTTTCGCTTTCCCAAATCCGAATTGCCGGGCCTCACGCTTGACACCTGCCATCAGATTTTGTACAGCCACCTTGTCCACCTTCTTCGCCGCAGAAAGCCAGTTTGCCTTTAACTGCTGGTCGTCCTTAGCAGTTTTTTTGGTCTTCTTTAGGTTCCGCTTGACAATAGCCCAGTATTTCTCAATTGGGCGGAGCTCTGGCGTGTTGGGAGGGTTCTTGTCCTTGGGAACCACCTGCACCTTGTTGGCGGCGTATCACTCAATGGCCTTTTTACCGTAATGGCAACATGCCAAATCCGGCCAAAACAGTACGGAACAACCGTGTTTCTTCAGGAAAGGCAGCAGACGTTTATTCAAACACTCTTTCACGTAAATTTATTGGTTGACAGTCCCAGAAGCTATGAAAATGCTGCTTTTCAAGCCACAGGTAGAGATGGCTTGCCAAACCACAAATTTCTTTGCGAACTTTGACAGTTTTATGTGCTTGAAAATATCTGCTACCTTTCCCCTTCCTTTTGCCGTATAAAACTCCTGTCCCGGAAGCTGCTTGTAGTCGGCTTTGACGTAGGTTTCGTCGTCCATTACCACACAGTCAAACTTCGTCAGCATCGTCGTGTACAGCCTCCGGGATCGCGCATTGGCCGTCGTATTTTGTTTATCATCGCGATTTGGAGTCACTACCTTCTTGTAAGTCGATAGTCCGGCTCGTTTTTTGGCTCGATGCACGGTTGTAGACGATACACCCAGCTTATTTGCAGCATCTCGGAGAGAGAGGTTAGGGTTTCGCTTGAAACTACCGGCAACTCTCTTTGTCGTCTCAGCGGCTTCCGGTTTTCGATTTCCCCCCGATCCAGACTTCCTGGCTGTCGACAAACGTTCCCCAAACACTTTAATTACATTTGTAACGGTTGATTTGGCAACTTTTAGAGATTTTGCCAGCTTTGCGTGCGAGTAGCTCGGATTTTCGCGATGTGCGAGCAAAATTTTGATACGCTGCTCTTCTTGCTTGGACGGCATTTTGACAACTGAAGAGTGAATTCCAAAATCAAAATAGGAGCAACATTCTACACACACACACCTTCAAAATGAGGGGTGTTCAGGTTTTTTAAACGCAAAATTGAAAGAAATACGTCAAGTTTATATTGACCAAATTTTGACCGTATCACCCTTTATCGGGTTCTGTAGCAGCTACAGCGTGGTATTAGTTTCGTATCAGTTTAAGAATTGCCGACGAAAGTATGATATGAGTTAGGGACTTGTATATTTGAATAACTCAGTGGGTATACAGTGGATTCTAAGAACTCAGTGGGCCACAATAAATCCGAAAAGCTCGGTGAGAGACCTATAACAGGTTGGCTGATAATACCCCGGTCTGACACATAGATGGCGTCGCTAGTATTAAATGCATATTATTTTTATATAGTACCGACCTTCAAATGATTCGTGTCAAAATTTGACGTCTGTAAGTCAATTAGTTTGTGAAGCAACTTTTGTTATTCTGAAAAAAAAATTGGAAAAAAAGGAATTTCGTGTTTTGATAAAATACTGTTTTCTGAAGGGAAAAAATACGGTGGAAGCAAAAACTTGGCTTGATAATGAGTTTCCGGACTCTGCCTCAGGGAAATCAACAATAATTGATTGGTATGCAAAATTCAAGCGTGGTGAAATGAGCACGGAGGACGGTGAACGCAGTGGACGCCCGAAAGAGGTGGTCACTGACGAAAACATCAAAAAAGATAGCAGAGGCCTTAAAGATATCAAAGAAACGTGTTGGTCATATCATTCATCAATATTTGGATATGCGGAAGCTCTGTGCAAAATGGGTGCCGCGCGAGCTCACATTTGACCAAAAACAACAACGTGTTGATGATTCTGAGCGGTGTTTGCAGCTGTTAACTCGTAATACACCCGAGTTTTTCCGTCGATATGTGACAATGGATGAAACATGGCTCCACCACTACACTCCTGAGTCTAATGGACAGTCGGCTGAGTGGACAGCGACCGGTGAACCGTCTTCGAAGCGTGGAAAGACTCAAAAGTCCGCTGGCATAGTAATGGTCTCTGTTTTTTGGGATGCGCATGGAATAATTTTTATCGATTATCTTGAGAAGGGAAAACCCATCAACAGCGACTATTATATGGCATTATTGGAGCGTTTGAAGGTCGAAATCGCGGCCCCATATGAAGAAGAAAAAAGTGTTGTTCCACCAAGACAACGCACGGTGCCACAAGTCATTGAGAACGATGGCAAAAATTCATGAATTGGGCTTCGAATTGCTTCCCCACCCACCGTATTCTCCAGATCTGGCCCCCAGTGACTTTTTCTTGTTCTCAGACCTCAAAAGGATGCTCGCAGGGAAAAAATTTGGCTGCAATGAAGAGGTGATCGCCGAAACTGAGGCCTATTTTGAGGCAAAACCGAAGGAGTACTACCAAAATGGTATCAACAAATTGGAGCGTTGTATCGCTCTTGGAGGGAACTATGTTGAATAATAAAAACGAATTTTTGCAAAAAAAAAGTTTTTTCTTTGTTAGACCGGGGACTTATCAGCCAACCTGTTATATCCGAAGAACTTCGTGGAGAAATTTTAAAACCGAGGAACTCTGTGAAAAAATATTTGTACAGAAATTCCCAAACTATAGATAAGAGGATCTTTTAAAAGTACTGTTGATCGAACATACTCGGTAAGGAAACTGTTGATCCGAAGATCTCAGTGTGAAAAGTGTATATCCGAACAAGATCATAGGACACTGTAAATCTGATGAACTCTGGAAAGAAACAGTAAATTAGAAAATCTCAGATATGAAGATAAGAAGACTATTTAGAGGAACTGTTCGACACCGACACACAAACAGTTTCCCCACCCAAACTGTTTGTCCGGAGATCTCAATGGGGACTCTGCAGATCCGAAGAACTCAATGGGGAAACTATAAATACTAGGAATTCTGCAAGGAAACTCTAGATCCAAAAATCTCAGTGGAGAATCTGTAAGCCAAAACATATCTTGGGTGAACTGCTGAACCAACAAACTCAGTAGGGAAACTTTTGATTTTGATTTCAAAGGAAATGTTAAAACCGGGGAACTCTGTGAAAAAACAGTTATACAGAAATTCTCAAACTGTAGAATATAGAAAGAAATCAGTCGAGCAGTACTAAAATCTCAGTTGAAGAACCGAACTTTTAAGAACTGTCAGTCCGACAAACTTCGAGGGAGCCTCTAAATCCAAGAAATTCATTTCATTTATTTATTCTGGGTGAAAATTGTAAATTAGACAAACTCAGTGGAGAACCTGTTGATCAAAAGAGCTCAGTGAAGAAACTGTAGATAGAAAGATCTGTTAGGTGTACTGTTGATCCAACAAACTCAGTGGGGTCTAAGAACTGTTGTGGTCTAAGAACTCAGTGAAGGAAACTGTGAATCCTCGGAACTCACTAGGGAAACTGTCGATCCAAAGATCTCAGTGGACAAACTATACATCTTCCCAACAAATTGCGGAGAAACTATGATCAGAAGCTTTTTTGCATCGCAAGAACTCATTGGGAGAACTTTGGGGAAAATGTGATCCGAATATATTTTATGAGACTGTTGGTACGGCAAGCTCCGTGGGGCAACTGTAAATCCGACGTGCTCTATGGAAAAATTCGACGATCCGAAGAATTACATAGGGAAGCTATAAGACCGTGGAACTCTGTGGGGAAACAGTTGATCCAAAAGTCTCAATGGGGAACCTTTAGAACAGATCTTTCAGAGGAACTGTTGATCCGACATACTCAGTGGAGATACTGTTGGATCAACAGATCTTTCAGAGGAACTGTTGATCCGACATACTCAGTGGAGAGACTATTAATTCGAACACCTCAATTTGGAAACTGTAAATCTTAGGAACTCTGCTAGGAAACTGTTAATCCAATGGGGCCATTGTAATCGAAAGAACCCAGTCGCAGAACAGTTGACCGATATATCTCAGTGGAGGAACCATGGATCTCATGAACTCAATTGAGAAACTGTGGGTCCAACGTGTGAGTCTAAGTAACTGTATTTCGCAAGATCTTTTAGGGAAACTTTTGATCTCAATGGGACTATTGTAGATCTAAGAATTCATTCGGGGAAAGTGCGAATCTAAGAAAAAGTTAATCCAAAATCAGGCGGAGAAAATATAGATCTAAAGTTCTTTATTGATCCGACAAACTACGTGGGGAAACTTTTGATCTCACTGCGGCTATTCTAGATCGAAGAACTCAACTTATTATTATTATTAACTTAGTGATTCTGTTTGTAAGATATCGATATATTCGTCAAAGACCCCATAAAGTATATATATTCTGGGTCGTGGTGAAATTCTGAGTCCGTCTGGGAAATTACGCTAATTTCCGAACGAAACAAGCTATCGACTTGAAACTTGGCACAAGTAGTTGTTATTGATGTAGGTCGGATGGTATTGACAATGGACCATATGAAATCACGTTTACGTATAGCCCCCATATAAACCGATCCCCTGATTTGAGTTCCAGAGCCTCTTGCAGGAGCAAATTTCAGCCGATCCGGTTGAAATTTGGAACGTAGTGTTAGTATACGGTCTCTAACAACCATGCAAAAATTGAATCTTATCAGTCCATAATTATATATAGCCCCCATATAAACCGATCCCCAGATTTGACTTCCGGAGGCTCTTGTAGGAGCAAATTTCATCCGATCCGATGGAAATTTGGTACGTGATGTTAGTATAATAATCAAAATCATGCAAAAATTTATCCTTATCGGTCCATAATTATATAAAGTCCCCATATAGTCCTATCCCCCAGATTTGAAATGCCGAGCCTCTTGGAGGAGCAAATTTCTTCCGATCCGGTAGAAATTTGGTACGTAGTGTTACTATATGGTCTTTAACAACCATGAAAAAATTGGTCCATATCGGTCCATATATATATATAGCCTCCGTATAAAGCGATCCCCAGATTTAACCTCCGTAGGCTCTTGGAGGAACAAATTTCATCCTATTAGTTGGAAATTTGGTACGTGGTGTAAGCATATAGTCTCTAGCAACTATGAAAAAAATTATTCCATATCGGTCCATAGTTATATATAGCCCCCACACCAACCTACCTCCGGAGCTTCTTGGAGGAGCAACATTCGTACGATTCGGTTGAAATTTGGTACATTCTGGTAGTATATGGCCGCTAACAACCATGCCAATCATGATTCAAATCGGTCTATAGTTATATATAGCCCCCAGATAAACCGATCCCCAAACACTCACAAATTGATCCATATCGGTTCATTAGTGTATATAGTCCCCGTATAAAGCGACCCCATATATCAATTCTGGCTCTCTAGTTACCGTGCTAAAGTTCATATCGGATTGTAATTATTTCTCGACTTCCCTATATATACCGGTCAAGGATTGAATTATATACGTATTTAATCTACTTTTTATGGTCTAATATATACCACGTGTGGACTTAAGATACCTTGCTATCGGAGATATTAGCACAACCCAAGTAATTCGATTTTTGATGACAGTCTTTATTAAAGGGTGGTTAAAATTTCAAGGGCCGATGTTGAATTTGAATAAGACACAAACTATTTAGGAAATTATTGTAATTTTATTTTATTATGATATAATGGTATTACTCAATTATGTATGGAACAAAATATCGGCTAAATGGGCGCCGCGACCTCGGTGGCACACCTTCATCCGATGGTCCAAATTTTCGATGACGCTGAGGCATAATGAAGGTTCTATGCCGTTAATGTACCGAATTATCTCATCCTTTAGCTCTTGAATTGTTGCTGGCTTATAGACGTACACATTTTCTTTCAAATAACCACAAAGAAAAAAGTCCAACGGTGTCAAATCACATGATCTTGGCGGCCAATTGACATCGTCATTACGTGAGATAACACGGCCATTGAATATGTTGCGCAAAAGAGCCAGTGTTTCGTTAGCTGTGTGGCAAGTGGCATCGTCCTGCTGAAACCAAATATCGTCCACATCCATATCTTCCAATTCGGGCCATAAAAAGTTGGTTATCATCTCACGATAGCGAACACCATTCACAGTAACTGCCTGACCGGTCTCATTTTGGAAAAAATACGGCCCGTTGATGCCGCCAGCCCATAAACCGCATCAAACAGTCACTCTTTGTGGGTGCATTGGTTTTTCGACAATCACTCTTGGATTCTCATTCGCCCAAATGCGGCAATTCTGTTTATTGACGAATCCACTGGGGTGAAAATGTGCCTCATCACTGAAGATGATTTTCTTCGAAAATTGATCATCCACTGTTGCCATTTCTTGGAACCATTCTGCCCATTCACGACGTCCATGGTTCAAATTGAGTAAGTCTTAAATAGAGAAATGTCAAATAAAATTCGGAAAAAAACTTGGCGTTTAGGTGTGGTTCACATTCAACATCGGCCCTTACAATTTAATCAGCCTTTAGAAGTTTCTACACAATCCATGGTAGAGGGTACATAAGATTCGGCCTGGCCGAACTTATACTATATATACTTGTTGTAAATTGACGTTTCCTCGATTCACAACAGCAAATTATTGTGATTAATTTGTCGAATAATATTAAATTAACTTTCAAATCAAACTTTCTCTATGAGCACTTCATACATTAAAAAATTAAGACTACGATCGTTTTCTATGATTGTTTTTAAACAGCTGATGCCAGGGTTGCACTGTTTTCTTTTAGTCTGTCACGGCTTGGGTATCCGGTCCTTTAGTACACGAAGTTATATTGAACAAGTAAGGAAAGTCTAAAGTCGGGCGGGGCCGACTATATTATACCCTGCACCACTTTGTAGATCTAAATTTTCGATACCATATCACATCCGTCAAATGTGTTGGGTGCTATATGTAAAGGTTTGTCCCAAATACATACATTTAAAGATCACTCGATTTGGACAGAATTTGATAGACTTTTACAAAATCTATAGACTCAAACTTTAAGTTGGCTAATGTACTAGGGTGGAACACAATTTTAGTAAAAAACAAGTAAGTAAAGTCTAAAGTGGGGCGGGCCGACTATATTATACCCTTCACCCCTGTGTAGACCAAAATTTGTGTTACCATTTCAACTACTTCACATTTGCTGGAAGCTATATAAAGGAGACAATTTTTTATACCCTGCGCCACACTGTGGAACAGGGTATTATAAGTTAGTGCATATGTTTGCAACACCCAGAAGGAGACGAGATAGACACATGGTGTCTTTGACAAAAATGCTTAGGGTGGGCTCCTGAGTCGATATAGCCATGTCCGTCTGTCCGTCTGTCCGTGAACACATTTTTGTAACCAAGGGATTAGGTAGTAATTTAAGCCCAATCGACTTCAAATTTGGCACAAGTATGTGTTTTGGGTCAAAATAGAACCCTATTGATTTTGGAAGAAATCGATTCAGATTTAGATATAGCCCCCATATATATCTTTCGCCCGATATGCACTTATACGGCCCTAGAAGCCTGAGTATTACCCCAATTTGGTTGAAATTTTGTACTAGGAGTTCAATTAGTAGTGTTGTCTAGTGTGTCAAATTTTATTGAAATCGGTTCAGATTTAGATATAGCTCCCATATATATCGTTCGCCCGATTTACACTCATATGACCACAGGGGCCAATTTTTAGCTCCGATTTAGTTGAAATTTTGCACAGGGAGTAGAATTAGCATTGCAGCTATGCGTGCCAAATTTGGTTGAAATCGGTTCAGATTTAGATATAGTTCCCATATATAGCTTTCGCCCGATTTACACTCATATGACCACAGAGGCCAATTTTTTGCTCCGATTTAGTTGAAATTTTGCACAGGGAGTAGAATTAGCATTGCAGCTATGCGTGCCAAATTTGGTTGAAATCGGTTCAGATTTAGATATATCTCCCGTATATAGCTTTCGCCTGATTTACACTCATATGACCACAGAGACCATTTTTTAACTCCGATTTAGTTGAAATTTTGCACAGAGAGTACAATTAGCATTGTAGCTATGCGTGCCAAATTTGGTTGAAATCGGTTCAGATTTTGATATATCTCCCCTATATAGCTTTCGCCCGATTTACACTCATATGACCACAGAGGCCAATTTTTAACTCCGATTTAGTCGAAATTTTGCACAGGGAGTAGAATTAGCATTGTAGCTATGCGTGCCATATTTGGTTGAAATCGGTTCAGATTTAGATATAACTCCCATATATATGTTTTTCTGATTTCGACAAAAATGGTCAAAATACCAACATTTCCCTTGTAAAATCGCCACTGCTTAGTCGAAAAGCTGTAAAAATGACTCTAATTTTCCTAAACTTCTATTACATATATATTGAGCGATAAATCATAAATAAACTTTTGCGATGTTTCCTTAAAATTGCTTCAGATTTAAATGTTTCCCATATTTTTTTTTACTAACATTGTGTTCCACCCTAGTGCATTAGCCGACTTAAATTTTGAGTCTATAGATTTTGTAGAAGTCTATCAAATTCTGTCCAGATCGCGTGATATTTAAATGTATGTATTTGGGACAAACCTTTATATAGAGCCCCCCCAACACATTTGACGGATGTGATATGGTATCGAAAATTTAGATCTACAGAGTGGTGCAGGGTATAATATAGTCGGCCCCGCCCGACTTTATACTTTCCTTACTTGTTTACTTCTACAAAATCTCTAGAATTAAAATTTAAATCAGCTAACGCTACCCAGTTAATTGGAGGAAACTTCCATTGAAAATGGGTCTAAAATGTATAACAGTCTACCATATTTCCGCAACTCTGGTGTACGTATATATGGGAGCTATATATAATCTGAACCGATTTTGACTAAATTTGACATGTAACATATAGTTAGAATAATAATTCTGCTATCTAAGCGAAATTTCACGTAAATGGGAGTATAACTTTAGCCCCCCTGGTCATATGAGTGCAAATCGGACGGAAGATATATATGGGAGCCATATCTAAATCTGAACCGATTTTAACCAAATTTGGCACAATTACAAAGTTGACACAAATAATACTAAACGTACTCCTTGTGCAAAATTTGAAGCAAATCACGGCAAAACGCTGGCTTTTGTAGCCATATAAGTTCAAATCGTACGAAAGATATATATGGGAGCTATATCTAAATTCAATTCTACCCTCTGTGCAAAATTTCACGAAGATCGGTAGTAAACTTTGGCCTCTGTGGTCATATGAGTCTAAATCGGACGAAAGATATATATGGGAGGTATATCTAAATCTGAACCGATTTGGCTGATATTTTGCAAGATTTTCGAGATTCATAAAATATTTGGATGTACGGTATTTCAAGAAAATCGGTTGATAAACACGCTAACTATGACCAAATCGGGGATAAATATATATGGCAGCTATATCTAAATCTGAACCGATGTTTTCCAAAACCAATAGCGATTGTCTCTGTGCCAAGGAACGGCCCTATGGCAAATTTGAGCACGATCGGACTTAAATTTCGAGCTGTACTTTGTGCACAAAATTACATATACAGACAGACGGACGGACAGACAGACAGACGGACATAGCTAAATCGTCTCAGAATTTAATTCTAAGCCGATCGGTATACTAAAAGATGGGTCTATGACCACTATTTCTTGGCGTTACATACAAATGCACAAACTTATTATACCCTGTACCACAGTAGTGGTGAAGGCTATAAAAAGTACAGAAATTTATTTAGACATAGACAAAAAAATGTTGTCTATGTCACGCCCATTTCGTAAGATGCGTATATAATTTCTCCTTTTAACCAAAAAGCCTGTTGGAACAACGATAGTAAGACTACGCAAGATATTCCAATAAGAGAGGTGGCAATTTGTAACAGGTTGGCTGATAAGTCCCCGGTCTGACACATAGATGGCGTCGCTAGTATTAACAAATTTTGATATTTACTTCTTTTATTTATTCTTATTTCGGATGCACTTGGAATCTTTCCTTGAGCGTAATCATCCATTTTGACTTTCATAAATTATTTCCTCTTTTTGTTTCATTGTCATTGGGTTAATTTTTTGAGTTATGATTAAATCAAAACAATCATTGTTTTATAATTTTAGTTTGATGGATTAACAATAAAAGCCCATCAATCATTAATAAATTCTTTTGAAATGAATAAGCAAACATTCATCCCATTGGATGAATGACTAGTTAGCTAGCCATGCTCTATGTAGTTCCATAGATAAGATCATGACTCCAAGAAATCTATCATCTTATGATCGAAATTTAGTGAAAAACCCAATCATACAATTCCGATTGGACAAAATACTGTCAACAGTCTCATCACCATCTATAGAAAATGGCATTGTCATCGATGACCTTTTCTCATCTAAGTCATTTAGCATAGCAATCTTGCGCTCTTGTAACAACCAACAATACCAAAACTTTGATTTGATAAAAAATATAAGAAAATTTATTTTTTTTAAATAGACCTCAACTAGTTTAGTATTCGTTATCGAATTTGGTGTCAATTTCAATGAAAATCAATAGCATCCGGTTTAGGTTCTATTTGAATCGTGGGTTTTGGATATTCTTATCACTGAACGCAATGGAGTTATTAAGCGTTCAAGCCAACATGTAAGCTCAAATCCGTTTCGGACAAACAATTTATTAAAAAAAAAAACAAAAAAAACAAAAGTTATTGCTTTGTCATGCAAATGCGTGTTGACTGTTGCACGACTTTTCATCGTCACCTGAAACGCAATTCATACAAAATATGCCGTAATTGAAGTGAATTTGATAAGGCTTGAAGCAATTTAACGATTTGACTGGGGCAAGGTGTTTTTATATTGAACATTACTTTAATAAAGACACAGACAGAAATTTAAAGACATTTTAGCAATATGTTCGTTTCATAGAAAATTTTTACAAATTTCATTTCAAAAGAAAATTTTTACAATTTTTCGTGTTTATAGAAAATTTTGCTAAACACTTATGTCAATAGAAATTTTTGTTAACATTTTATGTCTATAGAAAAAAACTTTGCAAAATTATGTTGGTATAGAAAATTTTGTTCGAATTTTATTTGTATTAAAAATTTTGTAAAATTTTATTTTTATAAAAAATGTTATCACAATTTTATTTCTATACACACAAAAAAAAAATTTTCTGATTCAATCACGAAATTATTTGATCCAATTAATTTTTAATTGAAATGTCTTCAATGATAGTATCAATTAAAAAATTAATTGAAGGTCAATTAAAAAGTTAATTGATCAAATTAAACAATTAATTGATACTATTATTTTTGTGATTGATTTTTGTTGCAATTAAAAAATTTGTTGAATCAATTAAATTTTTAATTGAATATTTTTAAAACTCAATTAAAATTTTAATTGGAAAAATTTTCGTGAAATTTTTTTGTGTGTAGAAAATTTTGTCAAATTTTTCCTATAGAATTTTTTTTTTAAATTTTATTTCCATAGACATTTTTGTCAAAGTTTTATTTTTGCGGAAAATTTTGTCAAATTTTATATCTATATGGAATTTTGTCAAAACTATATTTCTAAATAAATTTTCTAAGCAAAAATTATTTCTACAGAAAATTTTGGCAAAATTTTATATCTACAGATAAATATGTTAAAATTTTATTTCTATAGAGAATTTTGCCAACATTTTATTTTATTAAAAAATTTTAATTTTTAAAAAAAATATTTTATTTACAACTTTTTTTCAAAATTTGTATTTCTTTAGAAAATTTTGTCACAATTCTATTTCTATTGAAATCTTTGTCAAATTTTAATTTCATTCGTTTTGTTTTCTTATTGTTGGTTTATTCGTCAATCATTTTGTTGTTTTTGATTTCAGCTTAAAACCATGCATTGACTAAACTTCAAGTGTAGCTTAGACTGTAGCTTAATGCGTGATTTTAAGCTGAAATTAAAAACAACAAAAAAAATGTTTTTTAGGGAAAAATTTAATTAAATTTATTTATTGAAAACTTTGTCAATTTTCTTTTCATCAGAAAATCTTTGTAAAATTTTATTTCTATAGATTGTTTTTGAAAATTTTATCTCAATACAAAATGTTGTCAAAATTTTATTTCTATAGAAAATTTCATTAAAATTTTATTTCCATAGAAAATTTCATTAAAACTTTATTTCCACAAAAAAATTTGTCAACATTTTATTTTTATAAAAATTTTGTCAATTTTTTTTTTTCTTTAGAAAATTTTTGTAAAATTTTATTTCTATGGATTTTGAAAATTTTATTTCAATACAAAATGTTTTCAAAATTCAAAATTTCTATAGAAAATTTTATTAAAATTTTATTCCTACAGAAAAATTTGTCAAAATTTTATTTCCATATAAACTTTTGTCAAAATTTAATTTTTATAGAAAATTTTAGCAAAATTTCGTTTATTTAAAAATTTGATTTTATTTAAAAATTTGATTTTATTTAAAAATTTTTATTAAAATAATTTTTGTTTTCTATAGACAATTTTGTCAAAATTCTATTTCGATGTCAAAATTTTATTTCTATAGAAAATTATGTTAAAATTTTATTTCTATAGAGAATTTTGTCAACATTTTATTTTATTTATATTTATATTATAAAAATTTTAATTTTTAAAAAAAATATTTTATTTACAACTTTTTTTTTCAAAATTTGTATTTCTTTAGAAAATTTTGTCACAATTCTATTTCTATTGAAAACTTTGTCAAAATTTAATTTCATTCGTTATGTTTTGTTATTGTTGGTTTATTCATCAGCATTTTGATTTCAGCTTCAAACCATGCATTGACTAAACTTCAAGTGTAGCTAAGGCTGCAGCTTAATGCATGATTTTAAGCTGAAATCAAAAACAACAAAAAATTTAATTTCTATAGAAAATTTTAATTAAATTAAATACATTTTGTCAATTTTTGTTTTTCTTTATAAAAGTTTTGTAAAATTTTATTTCTACATTTTTTTTAAATATTATTTTAATAAAAAATGTTGTCAAATTTTAATTTCTATAGAAAATTTTATTAAAACTTTATTTCTACAGAAAAATTTGTCAAAATTTAATTTGTATAAAAACTGTCAAATTTTTTTTTTTTAGAAAATTTAAATTAAAATTTTATTTCTACAGAAAAATTTGTCAAAATTCCATTTATATAAAAACTGTGTAAATTTTTTTCTTTAGAAAATTTTTGTAAAATTTTATTTCTATAGATTTTTTTATTGAAAATTTTATTTCAATACAAAATGTGAAAATTTTATTTCTATAGAAAATTTCATTAAAATTTTATTTCTACTGAAAAATTTGTCAAATTTTTATTTGTATAAAAACTTTTGTCAAAATTTTATTTTTATAGAAAATTTTAGCAAAATTGCGTTTATTAAAAATTTTTTATCAAAATAGTTTTTTTTCTATAGAAAATATTGTCAAAATTTTATTTCTATATCAAAATTTTATATCTATAGAAAATTTTGTAAAAACTATTTTTCTGCGTAAATTTTGAAAAAAAATATTTCTACAGAAAATTTTGACAAAATTTTATTTCTACAGAAAATTTTTTTCAAAATTTTATTCTATTTATTTTTCTATAGAAAATTTTAAATAAAATATATCAATTAAAAATTTTGTCAAAGTATTTTATTTTATTTCTATATCAAAATTTTATATCTATTAAAAATTTTGTTAAAATTTTATTTCTACATAATTTTTTTTCAAAATTTTATTTGTATAGAAAATTTTTTTACAAATTTTTTTTCTAAAGAAAACTTTGTTGTTTGATGTCTATTGGAAATTTTTTCAAAATTTGTATTTCTTTACAAGTTTTTAACTTTTATTTCTATAGAAGATTTTGTCAACTGATTTTTTCTATAGACAATTTTATTAAAATTTGGTTTATATGGAAAATTTTGTCAACATTTGATTTCTATAAAAACATTTTTTAAATTTTATTTAGAAAATTTTGCCAAACTTTTTTTCTATAGAAAATTTTGTCAAAATTTAATTTCTAAGGACAATTTTATCAACATTTTTCCTATAAATTTTGTAAAAAAAAAATTTATTTCTATTGAAAATTTTGTCAAAATGTTATTTTACTTCTACAGAGAATTTTGATAAAATTTTATTTTATTTAAAAATTTTTGTCAGCAGTTTTTTGTATAGAAAATTTTATCAATATTCTATTTCGATTGAAAACTTTGACCAAATTTAATTTCTATAGAAATTTTTACACAAATTTTATTTCTATGGAAAATTTTGTCGAAAATTTATTTTATTTAAAAAGTTTAATAGTTACAAATTTTATTTTATTTAAAAAATATTGTCAAAATTTTATTTCTATAAAAATTGTTTCCAAATTTATTTATAGAAAATTTTGTAAAATTTTTATTTGAATAGAAAATTTTATCTCTATAGAAAATTTTTTTTATTTTTCTATAGAACATGTTTGCAAAATTTTATTTCTATAGAAAATTTTGTCAAATTTTATTTCTATAGAAAGTTTCGTTTATTTCTATAGAAAATTTCGTAAAATTTTTATTTCTATAGAAAATGTGTAACAATTTTATTTCTATAGAAATTTTTGTCAAAATTTTGTCAAATCTTTATTTATATAGAAAATTTTGTCAAAATTTTATTTTTATAGAAAATTTAAAAAAAATTTTTTTTGTATAGGAAATTTTGTCAAACTTTTTTTCTATAGAAAATTTTGTCAAAATTTTATTTCTATAGAAAATTTTTCAAATTTTTTTTTGTATAGGAAATTTTGTCAAACTTTTTTTCTATAGAAAATTTTGTCCAAATTTTTTTTCTATAGAAAATCTTGTTAAAATTTTTTAACCATTGGAAATTTTAACCAAATTTTGTATGGACCATTTGGTTGGCATTTTTTAAAAAGCAAATTTTATATTTTCATTGGTAAATTTATGCCTTTTATTATAGTCAGATATTTATGTGAGGTGACCAGAGATATATTGGCTTCAATTAATTTGCTTAATTAAACTTTTAAAATCTTAATCTATCATAAACGAAAACAGTATCAAGTAACACAAAAAAAAAGAATGAAACAAAATGAAATCCAAAAAAACCCACAGCCAAAGAATTTAAAACGCTTATTTTTTTTCAAAAACCAAAAAAAGAACTCAACAGACTAGAAATAAAACCAATCAAGGCACACATGTGAACGTTATAGAAAACAAATTTTGTGACCAGTCAGAAATTTTAATTACAAATCCATTGACTTGTTATGGAGAATCTAAATTCTAACACTTCTACTGAGTGTATACCATTGAAGTGGTTCTTGAGATACATTTAGGCATCCAATATCAAGACTTTGGGTATAGGCATATTTAAATAGTTTTGCTAGTTATGCTTTAATAATTTATTTATTTTGTATAAAGTGCGGTTGCCATGTTGACTCATTAGTAAAACATTAGCTAAAGATACTGGTCAATATCGGAAATTTTGACATTATGAGGGTGTACGATTGAATGAAGGGGAGATGTTGATTTGGTGTGATGAGACGATGGCATTTGCATACAGTTCGATAACTACGGGTAATAATTCGCCTTGTTTAAAGGCTTGGCAAAAAATTGTGATCTTAATGGCGTTATGAATATAAATGTGATCATTTCAAAAAAATTTAGATATATTTAAAAGATTGATGAGTAACAAAATAATTCATAAAAATTTGTATGCTAATTGTCAGAATTATTTGTTATATTTTTTAGATATAATTGAATACAATGGAACAGCGGGAGATCTTCGAAAATATTTAAAAAAATGCATAAGAAAAATGTGTATGGTAAATGTAAAGTAGAATTAATATATGACACTGACAGAGTTATCAAATCCGATGGACCGGTCTATCGATTTGTTTTCTAAAAATCCCTTATTTGTGAACCAGTAGAACCGGTATAAGGCCTCAAAACCTCAGTTTAAGATTGGAGATTGCAATGCAAAATTACTAATTTAGGCAGATAGAGCAGGGTATAGCAATTAACTGCTACAAAAACTATAGCAATTTACTATAAAAAATAAATGCAATATACATATTAATAAAGAAAATCGTGCCCATACCTTATAAATTATTGCAGAATTTTTTACAGTAAAATTAGACTTTAATTTCTAACTAACGTATTTTTATTGGGAGCGCAAAGTAAGAATGCATTCCACATTTCAAAAGTTTTATTCCGAAAAAAAATATATTACAGATTGATCAATCATTACTGGTAACAGCCGGATACCGAGACGGAAAACGACGTAGAGTTTGACCCAATCCGCGAATATACCCATTTTTTTTGGCATTCTCACAAGAACAAAAATGGTAATCAGAACGAGCAATGCCTGTGCTACGAGTATGTGGCGGGTAGGGTAGGGCTTACCATTTGAATGTTTCCACATAATATCAAAGGTACACTAAAAAAAAATATTTGCGTGATATTAAAGATTACGCAATTTACACACTATTAAGGACAAATTTTTTTAAAATAATGACATTTTAATTAAAAGAAAGTTTGTAATCTTTGCTTAATTTTTTTTTTTTGTTTTTATTAAATTTAGGACACACAATTTGAAAATTTGCGTCCCTTCGTTAAAGTTGCATGTCTTTAAACAAAGGCAAGTTTTCCTTAAAGTAAAGAAATACATTTTTGATTTAAAGACATCATCGATAAATTAACTGAAATATTGAATCTTTAGATTTAAGATAAAAACGCTTCAAAATCTTATTATGAGGATATAGCATCTTTGGTTTAAAGTTTTTTTCGAATTAAGAAAATATTTTTTACTTCGAAGTATCCGTTGTAATGTGGCATTTGTTTGTACGTTATTACCTTTATTAATAAACCGCGAAAAGAGTATGAAAATTTGATAAATGAGATCTGTATCCTAATTTTAATTTTATTGGTCCTAGATTTAAAGCCAGATAGGTCGCTAAAAAATTTCTTTATTTTAAAGAAGCCGCATCTATGGCTCGGAATCAATACCAAAATCCTTAAGGAAAGGTCAAAATCTGTGGATCCAAGAAAACTTTTTTTTTTGAGTTTAGAAAAAATTTTCTATAGAAATAAAATTTTGACAAAATTTGTTATAGAAATAAAATTTTGACAAAATTTGTTATAGAAATAAAATTTTGACAAAATTTGTTATAGAAATAAAATTTTGAAAAAATTTTCTATAGAAATAAAATTTTGACAAAATTTGTTAAAGAAATAAAATTTTGACAAAATTTGTTATAGAATTAAAATTTTGACAAAATTTGTTATAGAAATAAAATTTTGACAAAATTTGTTATAGGAATACAATTTTGACAAAATTTTTTAACCTAATTTTAATTTTATTGGTCCTAGATTTAAAGCTAGATAGGTCGCTAAACAATTTCTTTATATTAAAGAAGCCAGTCTTTGGCTCGGAATCAATATCAAAATTCTTAATGGAAGGTCAAAATCTGTGGATCCAAGTAAACTTTTTTTTTGAGTTTAGAAATAAAATTTTCTATAGAATTAAAATTTTGACAAAATGTTCTATAGAAATAAAATTTTGACAAAATTTGTTATAGAAATAAAATTTTGACAAAATTTATTATAGAAATAAAATTTTTACAAAATTTTCTAAAGAAATAAAATTTTGACAAAATTTGTTATAGAAATAACATTTTGACAAAATTTGTTATAGAAATAAAATGTTGAAAAAATTTTCTAAAGAAATAAAATTTTGACAAAATTTGTTATAGAATTAAAATTTTTACAAAATTTGTTATAGAAATAAAATTTTTACACAATTTTCTAAAGAAATAACATTTTTACAAAATTTTCTAAAGAAATAAAATTTTAACTACTTTTATATAGACATAAAATTTTCTATAGAAATTAAATTTTGACAAAATTTGTTATAGAAATAAAATTTAGACACAATTTGTTATAGAAATAAAATTTTGACAAAATTTTTTATAGAAATAAAATTTTGACAAAATTTTTTATAGAAATAAAATTTTGACAAAATTTTTTATAGAAATAAAATTTTGACAAATTTTGTATAGACATAGAATTTTCTATAGAAATAAAATGTTGGCAAAATTTGTTATAGAAATAAAATTTTGACAAAATTTTGTATAGAAATAAAATTTTGACAACATTTTCTAACCTAATTTTAATTTTATTGGTCCTAGATTTAAAGCCAGATAGGTCGCTAAAAAATTTCTGTATTTTAAAGAAGCCACGTCTATGGCTCGGAATCAATATCAAAATCCTTAAGGAAAGGTCAAAATCTGTGGATCCACGTAAACTTTTTTTTGAGTGTAGAAATAAAATTTTCTATAGAAATAAAATTTTGACAACATTTTCTATAGAAATAAAATTTTGACAACATTTTCTATAGAAATAAAATTTTGACAAAATTTGTTAAAAAAATAAAATTTTGACAAGATTTATTATAGAATTAAAATTTTGACAAAATTTTTTATAGAAATAAAATTTTGACAAAATTTTCTAAAGAAATAAAATTTTGACAAAATTTGTTATAGAAATAACATTTTGGCAAAATTAGTTATAGAAATAAAATTTTGACAAAATTTGTTATAGAAATAACCTTTTTTTGCAAAATTTGTTATAGAAATAAAATTTTGACAAAATTTGTTATAGAATTATAATTTTGACAAAATTTGTTATAGAATTAAAATTTTGACAAAATTTTTTATAGAATTAAAATTTTGACAAAATTTTTTATAGAAATAAAATTTTGACAAAATTTTCTAAGGAAATAAATTTTTTACAAAATTTTCTATAGAAATACAATTTTAACAACTTTTATATAGAAATAAAATTTTGACAAAATTTGTTATAGAAATAAAATTTTGACAAACTTTTTTATAGAAATAAAATTTTGACAAATTTTGTATAGACATAGAATTTTCTATAGAAATAAAATGTTGGCAAAATTTGTTATAGAAATAAAATTTTGACAAAATTTTGTATAGAAATAAAATTTTGACAAAATTTTCTAACCTAATTTTAATTTTATTGGTCCTAGATTTAAAGCCAGATAGGTCGCTAAAAAATTTCTGTATTTTAAAGAAGCCGCATCTATGGCTCGGAATCAATATCAAAATCCTTAAGGAAAGGTCAAAATCTGTGGATCCACGTAAACTTTTTTTTGAGTGTAGAAATAAAATTTTCTATAGAAATAAAATTTTGACAACATTTTCTATAGAAATAAAATTTTGACAAAATTTGTTAAAGAAATAAAATTTTGACAAGATTTATTATAGAATTAAAATTTTGACAAAATTTTTTATAGAAATAAAATTTTGACAAAATTTGTTATTGAAATAAAATTTTTACAAAATTTTCTAAAGAAATAAAATTTTTAAAAAATTTTCTATAGAAATAAAATTTTAACAACTTTTATGTAGATATAAAATTTTCTATAGAAATAAAATTTTGACAAAATTTGTTATAGTAATAAAATTTTGACAAAATTTGTTATAGTAATAAAATTTTGACAAAATTTTCTATCCTAATTTTAATTTTATTGGTCCTAAATATAAAGGCAGATAGGTCGCTAAAAAAAATCCTTATTTTAAAGAACCCGCATCTTTGGCTCGAAATCCAAAAACCTTAAAGGAAGGTCAAAATCTTTGGATCCAAGTAAACTTGTTTTGAGTGTAGTTAATATCAGAGGAAAATTGTCACCTCTTTTGACAAAATTTGTTATAGAAATAAAATTTTGACAAAATTTTCTAAAGCAATAAAATTTTTACAAAATTTTCTAAAGAAATAAAATTTTTACAAATTTTTCTATAGAAATAAAATGTTAACAACTTTTGTATAGACATAAAATTTTCTATAGAAATAAAATTTTGACAAAATATGTCATAGAAATAAAATTTTGACAAAATTTTCTATCCTAATTTTAATTTTATTGGTCCTAAATATAAAGCCAGGTAGGTCGCTAGAAAATTCCTTATTTTAAAGAACCCGCTTCTTTGGCTTGGAATCAATACCAAAAACCTTAAAGGAAGGTCAAAATCTTTGGATACAAGTAAACTTTTTTTGAGTGTAGTTAAAATCAGAGGAAAATTGTCACCTCTGCTCTGAGAACATATAGATAAGTGGAAAGACGAAAAATGGCAAAATGACCACAGGTAGGGATTTTTGGATTGGATGGACAGGTTGACGTACAGTCAGGCAATCTTGTCTTGGTTGCCCGTACATCCTTTATTTTGTCCGTTTTTTGCCCAATAGTTGGCTGATATTACGAGAGGTATTATCTGATCCAATATTACCAATATCTGGATGCAAGGATTTTTACCTTCCCTTTGATATTGATTCCGAGCCAAAGACATTTTATAGTGACATAACTGACTTTAAATCTATGATCAATAAAATTACAGATCTTATTTATCAAATTTTTATTCTCTTTTCGTGGTATATTAATAAAGCTATTCTCACGTACAAACAAATGCCAGTTTAAAAATCCAAATTATAACGGATACTTTAAAGTAAAAAATATTTTCTTAAATCCAAAAAAAAAAAAACTTTAAACCAAAGATGTCAAAACCTCAAAATAAGTCTTAAGCCTATATATGAATCGTTAAATCTAAAGATTTAATATTGCTTTTAATTTGAGGACGATTTCTTTAAATCAAAACTGTGTTTCTTTAATTTAGGGAAAATTTACTTAATTCTTCTTTAAATCAAAACTGTGTTTCTTTAATTTAGGGAAAATTTACTTAATTCAAAGACAAACGACTTTATCGAAGGGACGCAAAATTTGAAAATTTTTGTCCTAAATGTAATATATATTTTTTTTTGAAGCAATGATTAGAAACTTTATTTTAATTAAAATTTCATTATTTTGAAGAAATTTGTCTTTAATATTTTTTACAATATTTACTCAAAACAAATTGTACTATAGGAAATTTTGTCCATATTTTATATTCATAGATCATTTATGCAAAATTTCATTTCTATATATTCTTTAATCGTGTCTATAGAAATTTTTTGAAAATCGTTGGTAAATTGTTTTTTTTTTTTTTTTAATTATGACTTCCAAACAATTGGACAAACAGAAAGACATCCCAGCAAAAAGAGTTGGAAGTTCTTCTAAAGGAACAACTTTAATAGCACTTCCAAAAATGTCCTTCCAAAGATGTTCTTTAATTTAACTACAGAGGAAGTTCTTTTAATGAATTTTTTTTATTTATTTATTTATTTTTTAATTCACATCCAAAACACTGAATTCGGATCACACCTTAAGAAGTGATGCAAATCCAGTGCAGCGGCTGTTGAAATTTTGGACATCCGTCCTATAACAAGCCCATGTTAAATTCATTGCTTCTGCATCAATTTTACACCACATTCGGATCCAAGAAGAACATTTTAACAACTTTTTGGGCGACGTTTTTTTTGCTGGGTAGCTAATTTTTAAAATCTTCATATGTCATGTCGTTGGATTATCCCCTCTCATTAATGTTGGTGACGTTTCAAAGCTTCTCAAAGTGGGATCACCGCAATATGAAACGCCATTCGGACTTGGCTAAAAAAAAGGAGGTCCCTTGTCATTGAGCTAAACATCGAACATCGGGTATCACTCAGTTATAAGAGAAAAGTTCACCACTGTGGTAAAACACTGGACTGAATTATCTAAATTAGCCTAAATGAGTCTAAATGAGCAAATTCTTTACTATCCATATTCAGTGAAAAGCGTCTTACCACAGATGTATTTTAATTTCCTTCGTTATGATGCCCATGTTCTGAGAGGTGGGGATTTTTTTTTTTTTCAACCAACCATATGTGGTTGAAGAAATTTAAAGGCATGAATATTTGCTTACTACCCGTATATGGTTTGACCACATGATAATCATTTCTTTTCGAGAAAAGAATATACCATGATATTCATAAAATCTTTTTTATACCCTCCACCATAAGATGGGGAGTATATTAACTTTGTCATTCCGTTTGTAACACATCGAATTCTGGGTCGTGGTGAAATTCTGAGTCGATCTGAGCATGTCCATCCGTCCGTCTGTTGAAATCACGCTAACTTCCGAACGAAACAAGCTATCGACTTGAAACTTGGCACAAGTAGTTGTTATTGATGTAGTTCGGATGGTATTGCAAATGGGCCATATCGGTTCACTTTTACGTATAGCCCCCATATAAACGGAGCCCCAGATTTGGCTTGCGGAGCCTCCAGGAGAAGCATATTTCATTCGATCCGGCTGAAATTTGGTACATGGTGTTAATATATGGTATCTAACAACCATGCAAAAATTGGTCCACATCGGTCCATAATTTTATATAACCCGATCCCCAGCTTTGGCTTGCGGAGCCTCAAAGAGAAGCAAATTTCATCCGATCCGGCTGGAATTCGGTACATGGTGTTTGAATATGGTCTCTAACAACCACGCAAAAATGGTCCACATCGGTTCATAATTATATATAGCCCCCATATAAACTGATCCCCAGATTTGGCTTGCGGAGCCTCAAAGAGAAGCAAATTTCATCCGACAAGGCTGAAATTTGGTACATGGTGTTGGTATATAGTCTCTAACAACCACGCAAAAAAATGGTCCACATCGGTTCATAATTATATATAGCCCCCATATAAACTGATCCCCAGATTTGGATTGCGGAGTTTAAAAATTTGGTCAATATAAACTTGACGTATTTCTTTCAATTTTGCATTTAAAAAACCTGAACACCCCTCATTTTGAAGGTGTGTGTGTGTAGAATGTTGCTCCTATTTTGATTTTGGAATTCACTCTTCATTTGTCAAAATGCCGTCCAAGCAAGAAGAGCAGCGTATCAAAATTTTGCTCGCGCATCGCGAAAATCCGAGCTACTCGCACGCAAAGCCGGCAAAATCGCTAAAAGTTGCCAAATCAACCGTTACAAATGTAATTAAAGTGTTTGGGGAACGTTTGTCCACAGCCAGGAAGTCTGGATCGGGGGGAAATCGAAAACCGGAAGACAAAGAGAGTTGCCGGTAGTTTCAAGCGAAACCCTAACCTCTCTCTCCGAGATGCCGCAAATAAGCTGGGTGTATCGTCTACAACCGTGCATCGAGCCAAAAAACGAGCCGGACTATCGACTTACAAGAATGTAGTGACTCCATATCGCGATGATAAACAAAATACGACGGCCAAAGCGCGATCCCGGAGGATGTACACGACGATGCTGACGAAGTTTGACATGTCCCGGAAGCTGTTTGTAGTCGGCTTTGACGTAGATTTCGTCGTCCATTTCCACGGAAACCTACGTCAAAGCCGACTACAAGCAGCTTCCGGGACAGGAGTTTTATACGGCAAAAGGAAGGGGAAAGGTAGCAGATATTTTCAAGCACATAAAACTGTCAAAGTTCGCAAAGAAATATCTGGTTTGGCAAGCCATCTGTACCTGTGGCTTGAAAAACAGCATTTTCATAGCTTCCGGTACTGTTAACCAAGAAATTTACGTGAAAGAGTGTTTGAATAAACGTCTGCTGCCTTTCCTGAAGAAACACGGTTGTTCCGTACTGTTTTGGCCGGATTTGGCATCTTGCCTTTACGGTAAAAAGGTAGTCCGCCGCCAACAACGTGCAGGTGGTTCCCAAGGACAAGAACCCTCCCAATAGGCCAGAGCTCCGCCCAATTGAGAAATACTGGGCTATTGTCAAGCGGAACCTAAAGAAGACCAAAAAACTGCTAAGGACGAGCAGCAGTTCAAGGCAAACTGGCTTTCTGCGGCGAAGAAGGTGGACAAGGTAGCTGTACAAAATCTGATGGCACCGTAGTGAATAGCACCCCTAACCTTCCCAGAAAATTCTTAAAACTTTCCTTCAAGTGTGGGCAAGGAAGGTTGCCTCTTCGTTCATAACGTTCCCCCACTGCTTTTGTAAATTTCAAGAAAACTTATTTTTTTTTTTGCAGTTTTAGAGGAGGACCTCCTCCCCGACCAAATATCGAAAAGTGATGTAGCGTATCTTTTGTAAACGTCCCAAAAAATGTCAAACAAATTATAAGCCTAAAGGGGCGGCCTCTCTTCCGTCCAAATATCACAAAATCAGGTATCAACTATTAATATCGTAACCTCTCCCCAGTCCTCAAGTAACTCGGTAAAGTTTAATTGTTTCTCTGTATGTACTTAAGAGAAGCGGATGTCTCCCTATGCCCTTTTATTTTTATTAAAAAATCAGGAACCTGGTATAAATTTCATAACCCGTTTCTTCCGTAAAATTTCAGTCGGGGGAGTTTAGTTTTGTTTGTACTTTCAAAAAAAAAAAAAAAATCGGCAAAGGGGAGGTCCCCCTCCCCGACCAAATACCGAAAAATAATGTAGCGGATTTTTGTCTAGATGCCAACCCCAACATTCAATTAAAATTTCAAGCAAATCGCATAATTTTGTTCCAAGTTTCAAAAAGTAGGGCAAGGGGGAGGTCCCCCTCCCCATCCACATATGAAATCATCAGGTACCCCATATTAATTCCATAACCTCACCACATGTTTTCTGTAAATCTCAGATAATTTAGATAATTTTAGTTTTTTCACAGTACTTTAAAAAAGTCGAACAAAGGGGAGGCCCCCCTCCGCCACCAAATATCGAAATAAAAAGTAGCGGATCTTTGTCTAGATGCCCACACCAATCCTCAATGAAAATTTCAAGCAAATCGGTCAACTTTGGTCTAATTTTCAAAAAGTCGGACAAAGGGGAGGTTCCTCTCCGCGACCATATGTCACAAAATGAGGTACCCTATTTTCAGCACATGAGTGCCCACCACGATCTCTGAAAGTTTCAAGTAAATCGGTTCAGCCGTTTTCGCGCCAACCCGGAACATACAAATAAACAAACAAACAAACAAACAAATAAACAAACATAATTTGAATTTTATATATATAGATTTTGTCAAAATTTTATTTCTGCAGAAAATTTGGTTAAAATTTTATTCGGTTCATAATCATGGTTACCACTCGAGCCAAAAATAATCTACCAAAATTTTATTTCTACAGAAAATTTTGTCAAAATTTTATTTCTATAGAAAATTTTGTTAAAATTGTATTTCTATAGAAAATTTTTGTTAAAATTTGTTTAGGCAGTAGCCGACTATTAAACCCTTTTTCGGAAGGTTCAAGTGTATTTCACTTTGGGTTGAGTGAATTACCCGAATTTATTCTGATAATTGGATAATTGCAAGTAGAGGATGCTGATGAGGAATGTAGTAATTCCGAAACAGCTGTACATCCAACCATCTGGCAGTCTATAGGGCTTTGCCCAAATAAATTTGACAAGCATACTTTTCCTCTGTTGGTTAAGCTACACTTGTAGTTTAGTCAATGCATGGCTTTAAGCTGAGATCAAAAACAACAATAATAACATTTTATTTCTATAGAAAATTATGTCAAAATTTTATTTGTATAGAAAATTTTTAAAAATTTATTTATATAGAAAATTTTGTTAAAATTTTATTTCTGTAGAAAATTTTGTCAAAATTTTATTTCTGTAGAAAATTTTGTGAAAATTTTATGTCTATAATTTTTTTTTTTTTTTAATTTTATTTCTATAGAAAATTTTGTTAAAATTTTATGTCTATAGAAAATTTTGTCAAAATTTTATGTCTATAGAAAATTTTGTCAAACTGAATT